>NW_008677017.1:1134-15742 GCF_000695815.1 Acanthisitta chloris
CTCACTGGGTGGAGCTTGTGTTTCAGTGGCCTGAAAGTGTCTTACATTTTTTCTCAATGATGAGAGTGAGTAGAAACTTGAATTCATCTGTCTGCAGGTTTGCTGGTTAAGATTCATTCATGTGTGTTAAGAAGCTGGGGTTGATCGGGCTGTGCTGACAGCAGGGTCCTGGACAGCCCTTGTACATCAGGATGTGCAGCACAGTCCCGGCAGTTGTCCCTGTTGTAACATCCTTCTCGTACCATGTGCAGTGCCACTGTTACGGAGCTGCATCTCTGTTGTCACCGGACGGAGCCGTTGGCAGCAGCATCAGCTGAACTGTGGCCACAAATGGAGGTGATAGGTCTCCCCTTGTGGAGAGCTGCCTCTCCTGATAGCTGTTGACTGAGGTTATTCATGGCTTGGCAAAGATTTTATAAGTCTGGTAAATAAACTTTCTGTAATCGTTTGTTTTAAGTGGTGGAACAGCCCAAAGGACAAGTTGTGAACCATAGCTTGGGGTCTGGAGCAGTGAGTGTCTCACCAAACCCCCAGGGGCCTGGGTGGAGGAGGAAGGAGGAGCAATAGCCCTTGCTCTGACACCTTATTGTCAGTGAGAAGTGACATGCACAAATGGCATGTGCTGCCAGACTGAAAATAGCTTGAAAGTAGCTCACGCCGGTGCCCTGGGAGCAGCCACAGCCTTATATGTCCTGCTGCACATGCCACAGCCTCGGGGGGCAGGGGAGCCCCTTCCCCCCCCAGGTGTGCCTCTGCCAGCAGGGGTGGCCTGTTCTCCTGAGGATACGACGGACTGAACATTAGTCTGTAAGTTTAGGGCAGAAAAAACCTGAGTGTGATGTTCGAGCTGATGTTGGTTTTTCCATCAGACAAGTGTGGCTTGGGCTTGGGTGTCACTCTGTCAGCAGAAAGGGAGGAAAGAAGCAATGCTCCAGTGAGCCCTCGGCAGGCCTTGCAGAAACAGCTCGATGTCCATTCTGCTCATCTTTTCACATGAACTTACTTTATTTCTTGCACACAGGATTGCCAGATGCTCTTAGACCAGCTGAAAGAGATCACAGAAATTCAGGATTCGGCATTCTTGCTCGCTGCTCTGAAGGTTTGTGCCTGTTGTCATTGTTCAGGGGAAAGAGAGTGCTGAATTTGTACCTAAAGTCAGGCAAGTTCAGGTTCTCTTCAAGTGCAGCACACGGGTCAGACGTTTGCTGGTATGTCTGTGGGCTGATAATGAGCTGGTCCTCGGTAGAATGGTTGGTGCATGGCCTGTGGGAGTGACCCAGGGGCAGCCTGGATGTACGAGAGCCAAAGGGTAAACCCTTTGCTGCTTTTCTGCCCCTCGCTGATGCTTCGTTTTGGTTTTGGGTATACCCATGAGTCAGACAGGTAGGTGAGACCAGCAGCTGTTGGTGTCAGCAGGGCACTTGCAGTTCTGGAGTTCATACGTATCCACCCACATCCGAAACAGAAATTCTGCACTAAGTTGAGAATAGTTGTTTTTTTCTAACAGTGGACCTTAAAATCTGCTGCAGCAGTACGTGCTGTGCTGAAACCTTGTAAACATTGCCTGGAAGTTCTGCTCCTCCAGGGCTGTTATCCGTGTGTTAGGGTAAACACAGACTGAGTAGGTCAGAGTGCGTTTTTCTCGATGTAACTCCCTCAGGAGTTCTGGTCAGCTGCAGTAGCATCAGTGGCTTTGGGGTCTTGTTCATCACCAGAACAGTCCTCTGTGAAGGGGATGGGAGTCTCAGGCATTTAGAGAAACAAGGTTTACCTGGAAAGATTCCTCCTCATAGTGCACGTTTTGGTATTTGTAAATGATAGCCTTAGAATCCTTGGATGCTGCTGGTGCCCTGGAGGTGCAGCAGGAGGGTGTGGGCAGCGCCGATGGTATGCAGAGGGATTTGTTTGAAAAAACCTCCCTAAATGTTTCATTGAGAAGTATTGGCCTGAAAATATCAGCGTAAGTTTCAAGGTGTTTAGCCCGTGGTGATGGCCTGAAGGGAGCCCTTGCTCAGTAAGAGCAGTGTGTTTTGGAATCCAGGCAGAGTTTGATTCCTGAGTCTCTCCTGGTGGCAGAAGACCCTGTGGCACTTCAGGCCTGTTGCAGCTACTTGAATCTCTTGTGAGGGAAATTAAATTAGTTAATGGAGCCTGTGTTGTCTCAGGAATAAAGCCGGCGTGCTTTCCGACAGAGAAACATTAGCCCTCAGCGTTTTCAGTTTCCTGCTGCTCTTGTCACCGGGAGGTCTCTGTCCCGCGGCAGGACTGCGCCTGCCCCCGCCACGAGTGCGTTACAGGTCACACGAGCGTGGGTGAAATCACCCTGGCACTAAGGACCTTTTTGCCCCATTGTTCTCCCAGGCTGCTAATGGAGACCTGATGGAAGCAGTCACCTTCCTGACGGAGGAGCTGGCGCAGGAGCCGGCGCGGGACCTGGCTGCTGCAGAGCCCTCCGTGTGGGAGGGGAGCGCGGTGGGCAAACACCTCCCACAGAGTAAGTCCTTCGCTTCTGCTCGCCCTTACGGCTTCACGTGTTTGTGTGAGCTCAGAGGGAAGTGTCCCTCCTCCCTGCTCCTGTCCTGGCACAGATCTGATTGTGCCAGTGCTGATCACTTAGTAGTGTTTTAGGAATGTTTGAATAATGTTTGTAGTGGCGCATCACGGTTAAAGAGCTGATATGCCAATTTCATTCTTTCAGGAGCTCTGAACTGCTCCCTCAAGCTCTGAATTTGGCCGTAAGGAAATCTGGGCAGTACACAGCTGTGTGCTCTGCCCAGTTCTCCTCATCCAGCCCACGCAGTGGCTCGGAGGTTCCCTAGCACGATGCAAATTACAGGGGTTTCTGTTTAAAACCTCAGCTAGAAGATGTTGCTCGTATCGATTGGCAAACTGTGTTTGTGAAGTGTGAAGTTTTCTAGAAGTTCCTTTAAAAGAGAGTGTTTGCCGCTGGTGGTGGGAAGCTGATTGGAATGCTGCCTCCACTTGTAGGTGTCCCTGCTGCACCTGCCCCTCACAACCAAGACAACCTCTGCGCAGCCAGCGCCGTCAGACCGAGGGAGTCGCCGAAGGCTCCGGCGGCGGAAAGGGATGCGGCAGAAAGGTCGGTGGGGCTGCAAGGGGGCTCTGGTTTTCCCAGGTACCATGGGTGGGTTCTTAAGCTGATAACTGCAGAACAAACGTGGGTGTCCTGCCGGGTGGGTACCTCCTGGCTGGAGGGGAGTTTGATTCCCGTGGCTGTCGGGAATCTCGGGCAGGTGCTTTACAGCACAGTGTGCATCTCATGACAGACCACAGGGACACCCTCCCGCCGAGAACAAAACCCGCTCCAAACGGAAACGCTGCGAGGTCTGGGGAGACGGCTCCCAGCGGAATGACTGGAGAAAAGGGAGGGACTGGCCTGTTGGAATGAAAAATATTGGAAATACCTGTTGGTTTAGCGCTGTTATACAGGTAACCTGGAAAAAGCTCGTTTTTTCTGGTCTTGGAGTCAAACTGTTTCTCAGTTAGAAGTAAATATGCAGGAGCTCTGTTGAGAGGGTTATTGTGTGCAGATGAGTGAACGTGACCCTGCTCAAACACAGAAACTTCTGGTTTATGTGATGTGTTGTGGGCCTGCACAGAAATAGCCAAAGAGCACTTAAATAGGCTTTGCTTAAAAATAGCTCCAGGTACAGAGAATCTGTGTGTCTGTGCGCAGGGTTTGTGCTGCTGTGGCCAAGTGCTTACTCCATGGCAGACACTTGCCTGGCAAAGTGAACCGATAATTTGATTTTGCTGCAGTTATTGTTGGCTCCATAACACACGGTGTATCCTGTTCCAGTTAATGGAATACACTGGCATAGATGTTTGGACAGATAAGCAACTAGGCAGCGTGTAATAATAGTGACAACCTAAAGAAGAGACAGTAGTAAGTGGAACTGAGCAGATTTGTATCTCCTAACCGTTTCACATGAGCAGAGAGATGTTAATCGTTTGTCTCCAGCTCTGAGTGGAAGTAAGAAAGCTGAAAATGGGCCTTTCTCACTGTGACTTGTTCCTTGGTGCTTTTCTGAGCCTGCCTGTGCAGAGCAGAATACTCATTCCTAAAATGGTTATATCTGTCTTGGAAATGCCAGGATGAGGTTTTGTCCTGGGGTGGGTACGAGTGTGCTGGTCCAGCCCAGGGACTGCTCACGTCGTAAACATGTGTTCAGTGACACAAGGCCATTGGGGAATTAGACATCTGCAAAATAAACCTGTCGAGTCAGGGCGTGACAATGTGGCATCAGACTGCAGTGAGTCCAGTCCTTGCAGGTGCTGACTGAGCTTTACCTCTGCTTTCCTTTCAGTCTCTGTTTCACTTGCCAGAATTCCGGAGGCTGGTCCTTGGGTACTCTCTCCCACAGAATGTGCTTGAAAGTTGTCGTAGTCGCACTGTAAGTTTTCATCAAGTAACACGGTCAAGTTTCCCTCTTGTGTGGTGTAGTGTTCTGCTCTTTCTCTAAGCATATTTAATTTGAGGCCATCTGAGACTCCTGTGCCTGTGTTAATGGCTTTAAAATCATCAGGCTGTGTTAGAGACAAATTTAGGAAATCCTTTTCGCAGACAGAATTGGGATAGGATCTTGCACCACTGTCCTCTAGAGCCTCTAACTGCCGTGTGGGGAGAAATGTTTCCCGTAAAACTTCTTTGGCAGCTCCAGATTGCTCGTTGGTTTGCATGTGTAATAGAAGAACTGTTATTTGAGCCAGTCTGCAGGTCCCTCTAGCCCCAGGACCTTCTGAGAGTGGTGAGCAGAAGGTGCTTAGAAAGTACTTCGAGCAAAAGGCGTACACAGAATAATCCTTTGCATGCTATGTCATCCCAGCTTGTGGCAACCACCATTTAAGAGACTTTGCTTTGCTTGCTTTCATGTGTGCTCTCAGTGCTCTAAAAAACCTCAAATACAGACAGAATAAATGCATAAATTCACAGGCTTTTGCCTTCTGGCTTAGCAGCTATTACTTCTGGCACTCCTTTCCTTAAATGTTTTGTTTTGCTTAAATTTTTCTCTCCCGTGTGTCTGTTGGGAGACCAGATTGGGACTCCCAGAAATGACACTGCATGACTTCCTGCTTTTGTCCTTTTTATCCTTGGTTCTTGGGTGCCTCTTCCGGTATGGTGCACGTGGTGTTCTGCAGCACTTAGCTTTAAGGTGCTGCAGGAAGGCTTTGGCTCTTTTCTTTTTGCAACGCAGGAAAAAAGAAATATTGCATTCATGCAAGAACTTCAATGTCTATTCGCGCTGATGTTGGGGACATGGCGTAATTTCGTAGACCCTTCTGCAGCACTGGAACTCTTGAATGATGTGTTCAGATCTGCTGAAGAACCACAGGTAAAACCGCATCGAAAGCCTTTTGTTCTCTTGGAACCAGCAGCCGCAGCAATCCCACTGCTGTTCATCCTGCTGGTGCTTGCGGAGAGCTGCTGCCCCGTTTGTCAGCCGACAAGCAGCTGTCCCCGTGTCATTCAGGCAGAATGTGCGTGTGCTAACGAGCCAGCGAGCGCAGCACTGCGTGCCCAGTGCCATCTGCACAGCCGGGTAGCGAGCACGATAATTTCCTCTGATCTAGTGTGCAGATGAGCAGAGTGTTCATTACCAGCCTAAGTCAGCACAGCACTCGAGTCTCACACGTAGCTGGGCAGGGTGGGTGCAGCACTACCCATGGGTCTGCGACACCAACACGCTGTGGCAGCACTTTCTGGTGGGTGTGACGTTTGGCTCTCCACTTCTGCCTCTCTTCTAGCAAGATGTGAGTGAATTTACGCACAAACTACTGGACTGGCTGGAGGATGTGTTCCAGCTCGCTGTGAATGTCACGTGAGTTCTGTGTGATCTCAGGAGTTTGACCTGACACTGAGGAGAGTTGGAATAAATGAGAAGGCCTTACAGGAAAGTTTTGAGCGAATGAGAGTTCTTTGTTTACTGTGGATGAGGCTCCTTAGGGCCCAAATGTCTTTATGGAGCTATGTCTCCATATCCCCTGTTTGTGACTGCAGGGCTTCACTTGGAGCTGATACAGCTGCAGAGTAAATGAGCTCTCTAGGGGAGCTCAGCAGAACTGGTGAGCAGGAAAGCTCTGGGTGTTTGGAACTGCATTTCAAAAACTGGCACCTTCACTGTTTCCCCTTTGCCTGTGCAAGTGTTATAATGTGCTTTGGAGCATGAAAACGTGAGAAGCTTCCTCTGTATTTTGTGCTTGGATAGAAAACTGTACTTTTGCCTGTAGGTTCCCAAGCAGAAGCTTAGATTACGACTTGGAGTGTTTTTGCAGCCTCCAGCTGCAAATGACCATGTGCTTTTGTTTTCTGAAACAGGAGCCCTGGGGACAAAGCCGAAAACCCAATGGTACAGCTCTTCTACGGGACCTTCCTGACGGAGGGTGTCCATGAGGGTGAGTTAAGGCTTTGGTAGACTCAACGTTTACACTGCTTTGAGTGTTTCAGAGTTAACCAGAGCTTTTTGTTCTCTTGAGTTGGTTCATGGTTTTTGTATGGTTTCCATCATCCAGGCAAGACCTTTTCCAAGATTGAGACCTTTGGTCAGTATCCCCTTCAGGTCAACGGTTATCGGAACTTGAATGAGTGCTTGGAAGGAGCCATGGTGGAGGGAGAGATGGACAAGGCAACAGCATCTCAGTCAGTGGAGTATGGACAGGAGGTTAGTTTTACCCTTTTTTGTTGAGCCTTTGGTTGCCTCCTGCAGAAAAATGCAGCAGACACAGACCAGGTGTGTCTCGTGTACTCTGATAACTGTCAATGGCAATTGTGAGCGTTCCCTAAGAATTGAATACAAAATGTTTTCTGGATACCTGGAATCTCGTGTAAATGTCAGTTAGTGTTGATGTGCTGAGACTAAGTCTTTGCTGATTTGTAAAGGTGTGTTGTCCTATGTAACCAGCTGGAGGAGTTTGTTTTAAATTACAACAGTCAACATCTGCTTCTGAATCGAGTGATAAACTCTCTCTCTTTCTGTTGAAGCCTCCCTGTACCTGAGTAGGGAGAGACCCACTGCCTCCATGTTTTCAGAGGGTAAAAGTACAGTGCTTAACTCCATGGTATGCCGTTTGGAATTTGTCTCTTCCTCCCTACTACAGTGTGCGTGGTTTGGGCTTTTTCTTCCTGCTTTCACTGTTATTTTCTGACTGATCATTTTTTTCTTTTGTTTCAATCTCACAAATTACAAACGAGTCATAAAGTACTTAGTTGCAGCAAACTAGAAGGTGAAGGTGCAGCATTTCATTGAACGTCCTCCATGTGTAAGTGCAGCTGCAGTTAGCTTGGAGAAAGGCTGGGAAACAACCAGAAGACATTGGCAAAGGTGTGTGGTGTAGGCAGGGCAGGGAAAGGTATTCCAGTTCTATGAGAGTGTCTGAAAATTGTGTTGCTGTGGTTTAAACTAACAAAGGAGAAATGAAGTCTTGGGCAGGGGAGCCCTGTCCGACTCTGGACTCAAGCATTTGTTCCTGTTTTTCCTGGTGTGGGTGGTGCCAAGCTAAAATAGGCAAAGGAAGTTTCTAGCAGTGGATGCTGGAAGTGTTTGTGAACCCAGGAAGAGACAGAGGAAGTGTAAATTCAGCTGAGAATTTTCCCTTCAGCATGGCTCTTTGAAACAGTGTATGAAGCTACAGAAAAGTGAGGCTCTTTCCTGAATACCCTAAATCGAGTTGTTTGTAGCTAGCAAGAGAGAGAGGACAAGGAATCCAGTGCTGCAGGAGGACCTCTGGTTTGTTCTTCATAGCACACCATCTGCCTCGGAAAAGAGCTCTCTTGGGCCTCTGAGCTGATGTGCAGAGTGTGTGTAGCCTCTTCTGATTTGTGGAACTCAGTGCTGGACTCGCGAGCAATGCGTCAAGCTGGATGCACCAGGCAATGACAAGTAACTTTGAGAGCAATTATGAGGCTTTTCACAGTAAAAATGTAAAATGGAAGCATAAATTTTTGTCGTGTAAAATTTTGCTTTCTGACCAGTCACTCTGCAAACAAAACCTGATTCAGTGCTTAAACACAGAGACATTTAAATCCGACTAAAGTCGTGTAGAATCGGTCTAAAATGTGCCATTAACAGTCATCTTAAAACAAGTCCCTTTGGGGGCCTTTCTGCTTCTGTTACAGCGTTGGTTTACAAAACTCCCACCAGTTCTGACCTTCGAACTCTCCCGATTTGAGTTCAATCAGTCGCTAGGACAGCCAGAGAAAATTCACACCAAGCTGGAGTTCCCCCAGACTATTTATATGGACAGGTGAGTTGTCCTGTCGTACGGTACGTTTAAAGCTATTGCTTTGTTGCAAATAAAGAAATTAAAAAGGTTGTTTGGATGAGCAAGGAAAGATATTTACAGAAGACTGTGAATGCTAGAAGTAAACAAATCTCACCTGGCTGGTGGGGCTCTGTTTCTATTCAGGTACCTCTACTGCAGTAAAGAGCTTATTCAGATGAAGAGAGAAGAAGTGAAGAGATTGAAGGAGAAAGTAGTGACTCTGCAGCAGAAACTGGCAAGGTAAGTAGTTATCTGGCTTTATTTTTGTGCCTTCTGGAAGTGTGCAAATGTTCCCTTTTAAATGAGCTTTCCAATAACAGAGAAACTTGTAGGGGAAGGAGGAACAGCACCAGATTTGTTCTGGTATGTTTGGAGGGAGGCAGTGTGGTTTCAAAAACAAACCTCTCATTTCAATGGTTGTAGAATATTACTGATGCTGTTACAGGAATAAATTCTTTAAAGAGCACAGTTGCCACTGTCAGCTGCGTTTGCAGGGGGAGGAAGCCTGGCAATGCATTACAGAGAGTCTGTGCTATAGGAATGGTAGAGATCCCCTCCTGCTCAGAGCTTGGCGTTATTGGTAGGAGAAGGAAGGAGATCAATAGCAAAGATCTGGTTTGAGGACAGCCTGAAGATTTCATGTCCTAGGTGCTTTGTGTAAAAGTCCTTTCACTCAGCACGGAACTCACGGTTGGTGTTTCTGAAGTGCCAGTTCTGTGACCAAGTGGCAGGCAGAGGGCTGTGCTGTCTGTGCTCAGGGGTGTTCTGGTGGGCAGTGAGAAGCCAGGGTGTAACATCCCCCAGGCTCTGGCTCGAATGGGGTTAGTTGTCGGTTCTTTGTCTTGTTTTGTGTTTGTGGCCAAAACCTGCTGATAGCACACTGAGCAGTCCCTGCAGCCTCAGGGCTCTCAGGGTCGTTGGTGGGAGTTACTCCCTTTGCATCATCTGGGTTGTTCCTCTCCCTCCTTCACTGCTTAGAGTGTCTCCATTCTGAACCAGGAGTTTTCGCCCCTCTTGGTCTTCTGTTCCTTAAGGTTTAACCCATCTCATTCCTTCATTCCTGTGTCACTTTACATTTTTCCATAGGTACATGGAATATGGCTCTGGCTCTGCCCGCTTTCCACTGCCTGACATGCTGCAGTACGTGCTGGAGTTCATCTCTGCGAAGCCAGCTGTGGCTGTTTCCTCTGCTCAGGGCTCTCGGACAATGCACTCCCAAGCCAAGCCTCACATTCTGGATGTGCGTTCACAGCCAAATGGGTCAGTAAAGAGAAATAAAAAGGATTCTCAGGAGAGCACTTTGCCTCTCAGCTGAATGCTCCTGGGGGCGATTTGTCTGGGCACTGGTGAGCACGGTGCTGTAGTGTGCGAGTCCTTGTGCAGGTAGTGGGTCACTGCTTTGCTGGTCGTTTGGCTCTGTTGGTGCGAATAGAACACTGCATCGAGTCTGTTCTTTCTCCTTTTCCCAAAGCATCTCCATACTCTTTGTCTAAGCAGCAATTCTGAGTTCAATTATGTGCTCTTTTTTGGTTAGGCTACTCTTTTTTTTTTGCTTCACCAACCAGTAAATTACAGCAATATTGGATATTATAATGTTGGCCAGCATGATTGGTTTACACTCCAAATTAAGCTGAGTAAATACACCAGTTTCCTAGTAATAGGGGAAGGAATTTTTAGATTGCTCGTTTTGCTTACGGAGTTCTGTAGGAATTTTCCCATGTATTGTCCAGTACTTTAGTTTGATCTGTGAAGGCAGAAGCACCTTCCTGTGTACTTGTTCTCTTTACATTTTGAACCACCCTGGAAATCCTACTCCAGCTCTGGAGTAATTTTTGTGTGGTTTATTTCATATTCATTTCCAAAAAGAGAATAAACAAGAGAAGGATTGAAAAACCTGTCCACTACTCTTGGATTTTGCTCCACAGCATGCTGGGAAGGATGGACGTTAGTACTGAAGATGAAGCTGTCTTTTTGGCAAATTCTTCGCTGCAGCAAAACTCCAGTATGGAGCTCCAGCCTTCTGTCTCACCAGCAGAACTGTCTGAAGGTCCAGCTCCTCACATGGTCTCCGAGGAAGAGCTGAACCTGGTTCAGACGTGTCTGCAGCGATGGAGAAAAGAGATCGAACAAGACATGCAAGGTTGGCCCCAAATGCATTTGTGGTGATTTTTCTCCCAGTCTGTTTTCCCCTCTGTTGCTTCACTGGATACAGTCTGTACCACAAATAATCTTGTCCCTGTTTGAGCTCTGGTGTTGAGTGTATCTGGTAGTTCCTGCTTGGCTTCAGACTCTTAGAAGTGAATAGGGTCAGCAAAGCCTGATGAGTAGTCATTAATTTTTAAGCATTTCTCTCACTGATGATGTTCTTGGCAGATCTGAAGGAGTCTATTGCCAGAACCAACCTGTCCATTGAACAAATATACTGTGACCCTCTCCTCCAACAGGTAGGAAATGCACTTCAGTACATAAATATTAAACCAGTATTGCTGATACTGGTTTTGTTAGTAGCTGTCAGTGAAAGTTGGCCTCTTCAGTGTATTTTAGAAATCCCCATGGTGAAAATCTTGTTTCTTTTCTCCTTAAAAATCAGTTTTCGCTTAGTAGGAAGTTTATCAAGTGGCTTGAGTCTTGTGCCAGGCTACACATCTGAACACCCCTGCAGTCTGTGTACAGAGGTCAGGCAGAGTCTTCCCTAGCAGCACATCTGACCAATGTCCACGTCACCCTGCAGGTTCCCTATCGTCTGCATGCAGTCCTGGTCCATGAAGGGCAGGCAAACGCAGGGCACTACTGGGCCTTCATATACAACCAGCCTCGGAAGAGGTGGCTCAAGTACAACGACATCTCGGTGACAGAGTCATCGTGGGAAGAGCTGGAGCGAGAGTCGTTTGGAGGCTCGAGGAACGCCAGTGCCTACTGCCTGATATACATCAGTGACCAGGTGTCCCCTGCTGGTGCAGGTACTGAGCCACAGCTGCTGCTTAAGGAGGTGTTGGTGTGTCTCTGGCCTGCGTGATCCTTGTGTTCCTCAGCTACTCTGTGGCACAGCTGTCCATAACATTGTGTGTGTGTTTAGTCCCTGAGGGTCGTGTCCTGCCACAGTGTTTCCTTACGCTGCTCTTGTGTTGCCTCCAGAGGAGGATGAGGGCCCAGAGGCTGGACAGTTCCAGAAAGAAGTAGAAGCGTTGTCCCCAGAACTGAGACTCTACATCCAGGAGGACAACTGGTGCTTGGAGCTGGAGGCAGAGGAGTGGGACGAGGAGCAATCTTGCAAGATTCCTCAGATGGACCCTTCACCTGCTTCTGTATCACAGGACATCTCTTCTGAGTCAGGTTCAGGTAATCCACATCCAAATTTTCAAACCATGTTGGCACCAGTTACAGCCAGCTGGGCACCAGTACCATGGTGTTGGAGCCTCGCACAAATTTCTCGGAATGCTGGAAAGCTGCGGATGAAGCAGCGCAAGCAGCTGCTCGAGGCTCTGCCCTAGCAGAGCTGTTCGCCTGGTTTTGCATTTGCATCCTTCCAGGCTTGTCCCCAGAAATGCTGGTGATTTCGTTTAATTAATTTAGTCATGATGGGCTAATCTCATTTTGCTTTCAGCCCTTCCCTTTTTTATAAATACCGAGTGGAAAACATTGGAGTGCTGTTCTCTGGAGTGGGAGAGTACTCCCTGGCGGCGTGTGCCATTCCCCTTGGCAAGGGAAGTGCCTTCACCTCCGGGATGAAGGCAGCAGCTCTGTAACTCTGCCTAGACAAGCTGCAGAGCAGTTTAGAGCAAGGGAGAAGAAATTTTGCATCTGGTGCTCACCAGTACACACGTGTGTCCTGACAGATCAGCTGTCGGTCTGCAAGCAGAGCGCGTGCTCCCTGTCCTCGGAGCACGCCAGGATTGCCAAGGAGCAGACTGCCAAGGCCATCGCCAACAGCGCCGACGCCTACGAGAGGAAGGGCGTCGAGGCAGCTCTGTGCGAGGTAGGAGCTGACCCTGGCCCAGGAACCAACCCGCTCTTGTCTTTGTATTCTTCTTGTCAGACCTTTGCTTTTTCCATTTCTGCCAAGTTCTATAGCTGTGCCATGTTAACTCTTTGCCTTTCCTCTATTTTGCTTTGGACTTTCTTACTCTCTTTCTTCTTTTTCCTCTTGGCCACAGCCCAAGGAGGTAGAGCCACTGAAGGCCCAGCTGGGAGAAACAGCCCTCACTGTTCAGGCAGAGCAGCCCCAGGACGCTCAGGAAGCAGAGGCTGCTGCCCAAACTAGCTCACAGGTCTCTGAAGTGGAAATCCCCAGTGTGGGGAAGATTCCCGTTAGATCTGATGCAGACGGATATAATGAGGAGGTACAAATCCCAGTGCAGGGGTTAATTACTGCTGCTCATTAGCCTGTAGCCTTGCAGTTAGTGGCTTTGAGCTGCCTTAAGGGTGGGTGTGATGGTGTCTGTCGCAGGAGCAGTACCCTGTGTGAAGTGTGTTTTCCCACTGTGGAAAGGCAGCAGGACAGACCAAATCATTCCATAATTGTTTCTAAATGCCATCAAAGCAGCTCTGTAAGAGCACTGCATGTTGGTCCTCTGAGTCCTCTTTCTGGCACAACCTTATCAAAACTGATCCTACCTGCATTAATTTCTTTACTGCAGGTTTCAGGTACAGCTTTGTCCCTCTCTCAAAGACCTTACCCCAACAGCAGAATTTACATGCCCTGCCCACTGATTTTTTGGGCTCAGCTGTTTAACCACACACACATGCTCAAGCAGTGCTTTTGAAATTCTCTCTTTCACGAGTACAGTTGGATCACTCCTTGAGTAGGTTTGAGATGTGCTTGTGTGAAGTTGGCACGAGGAAGTGCCGTGCCACAGGCACTGCCCTCGGGTCACGCGGTGCAGGAAGGTTGAGTGGGACATGGGGCACGTGGCCCGTGTGCCTTACCTTCTCTTTTGTGGAGTTCACAAATTCAGGACTTGGAGTGACCAGCCTTGAGATCTCTAAGTGCCTAAAGACAAGCCCTGCATGTAAAGTGCATGTGATCAGTAGTCAATAGCATGCAAATAACTCACAGCTCGTTACCACGCCTGTACTCATCCGATTTCCTTCAAACCTTGTCTTTTGGAAGTTTCTTCCATTCCTCACCATGCCTTCTCTTCTTTCCCTGTCCGTTACTGTTTTCCATGTTCTTGTTTGTGTCTGTTCTCCTGCTTCGTGGTAGGTGATGCTGAGTCCAGCCATGCAAGGCGTCATCCTGGCCATTGCCAAAGCCCGCCAGACCTTTGATCGCGATGGGTCTGAAGCAGGGCTCGTGAAGGTATTGATTTGTTTGCTAAATCCGACAGTATGGGTGTCTCTTTTCCCACAACAGAGAATCTCTGCTGTATTGACAGATCAAGAATGTGAAGGGAACACTTCGTAGTTTTTCTTCTAGCTAGTGTCCTTTTCCTGCATTTCAGTTCCTGATCTCTATTGTGACAACATATTCTTGGGTTCTAAACAATTTTTAGAGCCTGAAAGAAAGAACTCCCTCCTCCCAGGACAAACAGCAACTTTTTTTCTCTTTATTCTATTAGTGTTGTGAAATTTGGTTTTTTGGTCTTGAACACGCTCTCTTACTGTGATCTCTGTTGTCAGATGTGTCCTCAAGGAATGTCTGCCTGAACAGAGGGGTTTGAAAGCATAAGCACTGCTGAATGTTGACGTTGGTGTTAGGTTTTACAGGCAGGTAGACTTGACTAAAAATGCCACATGGGAAGAATCACCCATGCTGGTAATCTACAGGAATATAAATCACAAGGTACTCTTGCACCTTCTCCAGGTACAAGTGTTTCCAGTCAATTTTTGCAGCCTGACCACTTGCAGGAGGGTTACCAAAACTGTCTAGTGCAGCTGTACTCCTCCCTTCAAGGCATTTAGACTCCCTGGAGCTGTTGGAAGTGCACACTTCATGTGTGGGATGGGTCTGGCTGTGGGGGCCTCTGTTTATAGTTGAGGTGCTTGTGGGGTTCCATTCACCACTGGCCTGTCAGCAGGAGCAGAGGCTCAGTGTCTCCATGGGATGGGTGTGAGGTCCCTGTGGGCAGCCGGAGCGATGTGTCAGGACGTGTGTTCTGTCGGCACGCGTTGCACGAGGAGTACTCGATGTGTCGGGACGTGTGTTCTGTTGACAGGCGTTGCACAAGGAGTACTCGATGTGTCAGGACGTGTGTTCTGTCAACACGCGTTGCACGAGGAGTACTCGATGTGTCGGGACGTGTGTTCTGTTGACAGGCGTTGCACAAGGAGTACTCGATGTGTCAGGACGTGTGTTCTGTCAACACGCGTTGCACGAGGAGTACTCGAT
>NW_008677018.1:0-423 GCF_000695815.1 Acanthisitta chloris
TTACAGACTTCTATGTTCTTCTCTTGCGTTACAATAAATTCAGCATGTAACACTAAAAATTTCAGACACAATCCAATTGCCAAAGTATCCCCCTTTGCTGGGATAAGGAACCAAATGAGCACTTATTCATTCACAAGGGAGAAGAGGTCAGTGCAGATTAGTACAGCTTAAAGGTCTTACTGCTAAAGAAAATAAGAAATCCATTTATTCAATGGTGCTAAGTTCATAAAAGATTTAAAGTAATTAAAAAAGAAGTGAAAAATGATTCTCATGTAAGCAGAAAAATTCCAGCTGTTAGAATAATAGACAAGTTTGGGCTATGTTATTCTTGCCAAGAATGACATGTCCTTAGCTTTATTTAGTTTCCAGTCATCACCTGGATGAGCTGGAATCCTTTTTTATACTTCACTAAAAATATTTTAC
>NW_008677019.1:0-4827 GCF_000695815.1 Acanthisitta chloris
GCTCAAGGCCATTCCCTCTAGTCCTGAGAGGATCCTGGAAAACTTCCACTTCACTGAGGTTAGAGGTGACTCTTGTGTCTGGGAAGGTGTTTCTGTGTGGCTGAAGTCTGGGAAAGCAGCTCTGGAGGGAAACAGGTGAAGGCATGAGATCTTTGAGGATACTTTTAATGACAGAGATTTTCTCAGTTGCATATAGACCTTAATTACAGCAGCCAGAAAGGCATTTTTTCCCTCACAATTCATGGAGGGCCAAGGAGAGAACTCTCCCATCAGCTCTTGCGAGTTTCAATTACTTCTCTCAATTATGTTTATATTTTCCTTGCAGCTTTCGGAAACTGCCTATGGGCACAGGCACAAAGGCTCCTCGGCACCCAGCGCTGTGCCCAGGAGGATGGAGGAGGTCAGGAGACCAAGCCACAGGGGCTGGAGAGCTTGGGCTGAGGTCAGAGTGGACAAAGAACAACAGTTAACTGCAAGGGAGGCTGAAGGTGCCTTGAGGTGACCCTCAGCCAAACCTTGAGCTTTCACTGCAGCTTTTTAGTCCTCTGCTTCCCTGGCCTTACTGTGCCTTTTGTACCCATGGGACACTCCTGTGCCCTGGCTGGGACATGTGAGTGTGTCCACACTGGGCAGAGGCTGCTAGAACAGGCTCTGCTCCCATGTCCCTGTCACACAGCAGCAGCCACGAGTCCCTCAGAGGCTCTGGGTTGACAGAGTTGAACAACAAACAATGAGTGATAAAAATCCAAAAATCACTCCCAGCTTTAGGCTCCCAAAGTTGAAATCTTTCCATGAATTCATGCCACAAACCACCGAGCCTCACAGCCCTGGGAGAGCAGCAGAGATAAGAGCAGCTATCAGCCTGAAGAGGCTCAGGCAGATAAGCATCTTGCCTTGAAACAGCAGATAAAGCTGCAAGCTTGGAGGGATCTATCGCCAGAGCATCGGAGAGAGCCTGGCCACAGCAGATATCTCCTTGGAGTGAGCCTGGCCACAGCCTGGGGGGTGGATATTTCCTTAGAGTGAGCCTGGCCACAGCCTGGGGGTGTGGATGCCTCTTTGGAGAAGGGCTCATGGCTGTCCTACAGTGTCTCACACCAGTGGCTTGTGCAAGTCACCTCCCCTTGTGCTGTGTGGTCATTCCCATCATACATGTCCTTGTAAAAAGTCTCTCTCTTGCTTTCCTGTAGGCCTCTTTAGGTACTGGAAGGACAGAGGTGGTGAGTGAGATGGGCTTTAAGGTCTCTTCCAACCCAAACCATTCCATGATGGTTTGGAGAGACCTTGACAGGCTTGAGAGGTGGAACAATGCAAAGCTCACAGAGTTCAACAGAATGAAGTGCAAGGTCCTACATGTGGGTCGTGGCAATCCCATCACACCTCCAGGTTGGGTGGGGAAGGGATTGAGAGCAGCAATGGGGAGAGAGACTTGGGTGTGATGGTGGGGGTGAAACTCCCCCTGAGCTGCAGGGGAATTGGGGCTGGATCATCTCTAAGCTCCATTCCAACCCCTGAAATTCTTTGATTCTATGATTCTATGATATGGTTCTATGCTACTCAGAGCTTAGTGGCACATCTCCAAGCACCAAGCCTTGCTCAGGTCCTGGCTGGGGAAGGAGAGGACAGCATGGCCAGAACCATGGCTAATTCCATGTGCTCCGTAGTGGCTGGAGACCCTTCGGCATGGCAGTGCCCAGAGAGCAACGTATTGCTGTATCCATTGTGTTCCTAAGCCTGTTAGTTGTTCAGGCTCACTGGCAGGCTCAGCTCAGGGCTGCAGTGGGAGCCTGGAACAATGCAATGACACAGACAAAGGGTTTAATGGATAATTAATTGTTCCAGTGTGTGAAGTCTCTGTACAGAGACTCTGGTGAATCAGAGTTTCCCATTTCCACCCCCTTTTCAATAAGGACCAAACAGCAACACAGAAATCATGGAATGGATTGGAGATTTGGCTAAAAGAGAAGGGCCAGGAATGAGGCTTGTTTGGTGTGGGGTGTCCTGGCACAGGTCACTGCAGCTCTGTAACCATCACCTGATCCTAGGACCAGCACTTGGATGAGTGGGAGCAGTATCAGTGATGCCTGTGGGAGCAGAATGGGTCCAAGCTGTGCCAGGCAAGGTTCAGGTTGGCCATCAGGAGGAATTTCTCCATGGAAAGGACTGTCAGGCACTGGAATGTGTTGCCCAGGGAGGTGGTGGAGTCACCATCCCTGGAGGTGTTCAAGAAACAACTGGATATGGCACTTAGTGCTCTGGTCTCACTGATAAGTGGTGATAGGTCCTAAAATTCTCTGATTCTATGATCACCAGAGCTCAGGAACCACAATCCATGCTCACACACACTGAACACCCAACACAGCTGCCTCGTGCTCACATGCACACGTTCTCTCGCACAGCCCCTGGTGTCACGTTGAAGTTTCTGGCATTTCCCTGTGCACCATGTGCACTTGGACACCCTAACAGCATCCCCAGCCCAGTCCCTGGCACATGGAGGCTGTACACACCACATCTCACACACAGCAGTGCAGACACACACTGAACACACCCATTTCAACGGCTCTGCCCTGTGTGTGTCCCCTCTGTCACTGCTGAGCTGTGCCGGGCGCTGCCCCAGCCCAGGCAATGGCAGATTCCATTAGAGAGAACAGCCAGACGTGTCCTTGTCATCCCAGGTTAATATGACTATGGATTAATGCTGTAGCTGCTGATTGTTATGGAAATCCCCCCATTTAGCTCCTTCCCAAAGCATTGACAGTTCTAGCCTTGAATTCCGAGCAGGGGTGGAACTTGTTAATGGATTTCATTTTCCTGCAGGAAGCCAAAGCGTTCAGAGGGAGAGGGAGCTCCAGTGTGCCGGCTGGAAGGGTTCCAGGGGGCACTGAGGCACTGGGCACGGCTAATCCGGTGCTTGGATGCAAAGGGATGCAAAGAGCCATGCTGGTCTTCCCTCTCCAGGAAAAAGGAGGAAGTTTAGGGTGGGGAAATGAGCATTCACGGTGTGTTTCCTCTTACACCTCTCCCGACTTGAGGACAGTGTCAGGCGCATCCCACTGCCTGCACACAGATACGTGTGGCATCACACCTCTGCCAGCGCTGGCTGGTGCCAGCTCAGGGATGGGCTGTGCCATCCCAGGGCCTGGAGCTGCTGCCATCCCTCTGCTCTGCTGTCCCCTGGAGCTGCTGCGTGTGCTCCTGGCTGTTCCCTGGCCGCTGGGCAGGCTCTGTGTCCCCACACCGCGGCTCAGCTCTCTCCCTCCACAGCTCCCTCCTCTTCCATCACTTTGTCCCTGTCCCCCTGAGCAGTAGGAAAATATCCAGCTGGTCCTGAGCAAACCCTGAATGTCTCTGAACATCCTTGCCCCGATGAATTATTTAGGTTTCAGATGATGATCACAGGGCAGCTCTCCAAAGCCCTGAGCGAGGAAGGGCCCTGACACTGGCACTCGGAGCAGAGGGATCACCAAGGCAAAGACACCCCGAATTAAGAGTTTCCTTACAGGTATTTCTGCTGTGTTTGACCCCAGTGACTCCTCTCCCCCTTCCTTCCTGCTCCCTCTTACCAAGAGGGATCATCAGTCCTTGCAAGATGGCCCAAGGAGCAGAAAGTTGCCCTCTGACACTTTCAGCCTGACTTTTGCTGGGGAAGCTCATGGATAGTCCATCCATCCCCCACTCAAAAGGCTGATGCTGCCCATGGGAAGGGACAAACTCCATCCCATCCCAGTTTTGCAGCAGCAAAACAAGCCATATAGAGATGAAGCCTCGAGAAGTGCCATGGCTTTCTCCATGGGGCAGGGAGTTGATTCCAGAGCTGACGATGATTTCACGTTGGAGGTCGGGGCAGTGGGAGGGGTGGTGACCCCCAAAGCAAAGAGACACGTGGGGTTCCCCCCACTCACTGAGACATCTGTCCCTAAGGGAAACCTGCTGTAAAGTCGAGTTCACAGAAGCAAGACCCGTGTTTTCCAGCAGTTTCACACGCTCCCAGCACACAGGATACCTGGTGTGGACGGGAGCTTGGGGATGCTGGGGCAGCACACGCCGTGCATAGCAATGACGCTAATGAATCCCCGGCCCTAATTGTCCCGGGCCCGGGGGTGACATGTGCTCCCCGTCCCAGGCTCTGCTCGGGGCAGGGGGGGGTTGCTGTGGAGATGCCTTGGGAGGTCCCACACTTTGGAGCTTGACTTCAGGTGCAGGAATAAGCAGCAGGAGCAGTCTGGAGAGACAAAGCTTCCTTCTCATGGAAATGCCTGTGGTGGTGCCGAGAAGGGAGGGAGGGAAGCAGAGGGGCTCTAGCCATGGAGATGCTGCATTGTTTCCCGGTAATTAGCATGTTTTCCAAAGCTTTCCGCGAGTCGTCAGCGGCTTTTGAAGGGGGTTTGCCAAGGAGCATTTAAATGAAAATCCCCCGGGATGCAGATCTCTGTGCTGGGTCTCGCCGAAGGAAACTGCTTCCCAGGGGAAACCAGCCCCGACCTCCTTGGCTGATCCATGGATCGATGGGCATCTCGGGCTGGAGGGACTACTGTGGGCTCTGGCGTGGGGATGGCATTCCCAGCCACAGCCCCAGGTCCTGCGTGGATACAGGATGCTGCTCCTTCTCATCTGCCTGGATCCACACTCTGCCACCACCAGGGTGGGTTTCCTGCATGGGCATGGACACAGTCAGTTCCCAAGGGAGAAAACTCATGGCATGGTTGGACTAGATGATCTTTGGAGTTCTCTTCCAATCCAAACCATTCTGTCATTCCACGTGTGGCAGCAGCACTGTCCCAGCAGTGGCTGAAGGGAGCCCAGGGGACTGTGATGGTCACTGGGTGG
>NW_008677019.1:4840-20304 GCF_000695815.1 Acanthisitta chloris
CAGTGCAAGTCACCAGGTGAGCCAGGAGGTGTGTGGAAGGCTTACAGGCTGGAGACATCCACCAGCATTTGGTAGTCCAAGTGATCAAACCCAGGTCCCTAAAGCAGCACTTGGAGACAGCAAAGAAGTAGCCTGATGGCCAGAAGAGATGGAGACCTGCAGCAGTGTCCCACCTCTCCTCCCTCTGGGTGCAGGTGCAGGCAGAGCCCTGTCCATGGGCAGCTCAGAGAAGTGTGGGCAGTGACTGCAGGTCCCAGTGCCGGTCTCAGGGTGGTCCAGCTGGATGCTCCTTCCTTAGACAAGGATCATCCTGGAGTCTCACTTTGCCCTTCACCACTTCCTTTCCCAGCCCTGTGGCAATTCAGATGTTCCTTTCGCAGCCAAATGTCTCAATGGATCTATTGGATCCAACTCTAACCTCACATTTTCCTGTACAAAGGAAACTGCAAATTTGCCACTTTCCCCAAGGACAAGGAATTTCAGCCCGGAGTGCTATGCAGACACGCTCCTGGGAGGGTTTCATGGCCCTGTGATTTATGCCAGGGCCTGAGTTATAACTCCCATTCCTGTTTGAAAGCCAAACACTCTAATAGTGGAGCTATTAGTGTCAGCAGGCCCCAGCCGTGCTCCAGAGATCCAATCTAGCCTGGCCGATAGCATCTCTGTGTTTGTCTGCCTGATGGAGCTGCCCTGCCTTTCCCTCTCTCACAGATTGCTGTCTCAAGGACTGTTTTCCAAGCAACAATTCATGTCTCCCTCAGTCATCAGCGAAAACAATCAGGGTCCATTTGATTTTTGGCAGAAATCAAATGCTAAATGAGATCTTGGAATCATAAACAAGAGTGATGCAGACAAATCAGAGGGAATTCAGCTGATAGAGAGGCAGGAGGCACTGCTGATGGGGGAAGATTAGAAGAAGGAAATGCTTACAGCCAGGCCAGGAGACTAATGGGGAACAGAACAGCTGTCTAGGAATATCCGAAGGGTGTAAACTCTGAAAAGGAAGAAATATTGCTCAGAATGGCCCAAAAGCAGTGGAGCTATGAATAAAGGTGACGAAACTCAATGCAGGGAAATTCAGCCTCTACACCAGCATATATTTTCTCCACTTGTGCTGTAGCCTTTCCCAGGGACAGCAGGATAAACACTGTGCTCAAGTGCTCTGGGCCTGCTGAGGAGAACATCCCTTCAATAAATCATTGGTGCTGGAACACTCTCAGCTTTCTGTTCTCTTCCCTCCTAACCAGCTGAGATGAATGAATAATCCATGCTGGAGAGCTTAATCAAAGGATTTGGCCATGGACATCGCTCATAGTTCACCAGCGAATGGATCACTCTTCCCTTCAATCACACTTCCGTTCAATTCAGCTCAAGGGTTGTCCTCAGTGGACTGAGTGCTCCTGGTGGGCTTTGGGTGCTCAGACTGCGGCCCCAGAGCTGTGCTGGTCAGCAGTGGTGGGTCCTCTACATCACCCTCCTGCTATGGCCTGAGATGACCTCTCTGAGCTCATCACACATCACTGAGATGACATCTCTGACCAGGAAAGTGTGACTCCAGCAGGGTTTTTGCTGCTGGGAAGAGAATCATTTAGGGAAGGCAATAAATGAGCTGTGGTGAGGACTGTAGTCTCTGTCGTCCTTTGGCAGGAGGTCACACCCCACCTACACAGTCTGCCTGCAATGGCCTCTTATTTTCCAAGCCATTGGAATTGGATAATTGGATGTCAGCACAGTTTCCATCCCGAGCTCTTGGTCCCTCTCTGCTTTTCTTGCTCAGTTGTCTGTGAGGACTCTGCAACAGCTCTGCCAGCAATAACACTGCCACAGGGTGCCCCATCCCTGGGAGTGTTCCAGGCCAGGTTGGATGAGGTTTGGAGGAACCTGGACTGGGGGAAGATGTCCCTGCCCATGGCAGGGGTGGAAGGAGATGAGCTTCAGGAAGGGGTGGAAGGAGATGAGCATTAAGAACATTTCCAACCCAAACCATTCTCTGATTCTGTGTGTTAGGGCCCAAGGTGTTGCCCAGCCACTGCTTCCAGCTGGCTGATCCCAGCTCCCTCCTGCCCACACCTTCCCTTTCAGCCCCTTTTGCTCCTCTGCTCCTCCTCCCTGCAGACAGCAGTGTGAGGGGACAGGGCTGCAAACCATTGGGCAGGAACAGCTCTGGGCTCAGCACTGAAACATCCTGGAGAAATGCTTGTCTGGGGCTTTGCATCAGACCGTTGCAAAGGGAGCTGGAAGTTGCTGAGCTGTGGAATAGGCACTGCCTGAGAGGAGCTGTTGGGATCGACAGTGCCGAGCACAGCTGTAAATCTGAGCCCCACGGTGAGGCCAGTGGAGCTCCCTGGGTTAGCCCAGCGTGACAGGGAGCAGGATGCAGCCCTGGTGCTCATCCTGCTGAGCCTGCAAAGTCACCCCACGCTGGGGAAAACAGGGGGATTCTTGGCAATGTGGCCAGCTTTCCACAGAAAAGGAAAAGTCCCCGTTCCCTGCACTGACATTGCCCCCTGGGGACACAGGCTCATCCTTCTGAGGAAGGTTCCTCCTGGCTCCAGCTCAGGCTGTGCCGGAGCTCCTGGATTTGAGGCCTGAGGGGGATGCTGAGCCTGTTGATAGAGTGACAGCGGTTTAGGTTATCTCAGCCCTTGGCACTGCTGCCAGCAGACAGCCAGAAACCTTGTGTGTAACAGCTCCAGGCAGGCACACCTGGAGTCCTGCTGAGCCAGGACCTCTGTGGGCCAGGCACAGACTCACTGAGGCTGACTCCAGGACCTCTGAGTCCAACCTGCGACCTAACACCACTGTGTCAACTAGAGCAGAGCACTGAGTGCTTGTCCTGTCTCTGCAGCTCCTAACACAGAGTCCTCTGCAGCTTCCCTGGAGCCCCTTCTGGGCTTCTGGAAGGTGCCCTGAGGTCTCCACACAACCTTTTCTCCAGGCTGAACAGCCCCAACTCCCTCAGCCTGTCCTCACAGGGGAGATGCGCCAATCCGCGGAGCAACTTCGTGGCTCCTCTGCACTTGCTCCAACACTTCCATGTCCTTCTGACATTGAGTCACCAGAGCTGTGTGCAGGATTCCAGGTGGGTCTCACGGTACCCCTAAATCACCCTGTAGAATCCCTCATTCCCTCTGCCCTGTCTAAAGAGGACAATGAGAGGACACCACAGGATGGTCCTGCTCCTGTCCCCTGTGCTGCTGGCAAGGTTGCCTGATTGCTCCTCAGCCACCCTCTGCCCCAGCAGTGTCTGGAGGGACATGGATAACCTCCTCTGGCCCTAAAAAAAGAGTCCAGGAGCCCTGGGAGCCCCAGGGAGCTGAACCACCCAGCACTGGGGGGTCTGAGATGCTCCTGGGGACACAGGGATCCCCTGGGGGAAACATCCTCATGTGCACAGAGGTGACAGTCCCACATCACCTGTCACTAGAGCCCCAACTCTAGTGGGGTGTCCTGGTGGGAAGATCTCCAGCCCTGCAGGTCCTGCCACAGGCTCACCCAAGCTGCTCCACAGGGAAGCCCAGAAGAGCTCAAATAGGAACCACATTGGGGATTAGTGGGAGAGCTAACTCCAGCAGACAGGGCTGGGCTGGCCTTGATTACTGCAAATCACAGCCATCTCTGCTGCTGCAGCCCCATCAGGAACAATTCCTGCCTCTTGTGCTCTCTGCCTCACTGGGTTTGGGATTTTCTCCCTCTGTTGGATAAACCACCCTCCAGTGGGACTGATAAACCATCTCAGGTGGGAAATTGGGGCAGCCAGAGCAGCAGGGCTGAGCTCCTGGTAGAAAACACACTTCTGATGGATGTGTTGGTGGATCTGTTGTGCCCAGGGATGGCTCTGCCATCCCTGGGCACAACAGATCCATCAGCACATCCATGGGTGACCACACAGCAGGTCCATCAGCACATCCAGGCTGGACCACACTGCCATGCCCAGGTGATGCTGTGAGGAGGTCGTGGCAGCTCCCATTTCCCTCTGCTTCCAGGCTCTTCAGGGCAAGGCACAAAGCATCACCTGGGGATCTGCTGATTTCTCAAAGGAGCTAAAAACTCTCCAAGCAACTAAGCCAACTCCAGCACAACCTGATGCTCACTGCAGGGACACCCTGGGGTGCCAGAACAGCAGGTCCACTCTGGACAGGCTCAGAAGAGCAGCACTGATGTTTGCAGAGCCACCAAGGGCTCTTTACTTGGCAGAGAGCTGGCAGGGAGGGCTGGGGATGACATCTGGGCTGGTGAGTCTAGTGCAGCTGTAGCACTTGCAAACATAACCAAGGTGTCCTGAGAGGATGAAGGTTGGGGGCATTCCTTGTTCCTGCACTTAGCTGCAGGATGATTTCTTCATCAAAAGGTGGGAATAACGAGCACTGTCCCTCTGGAAGACACAGCCCTTCACTGGGCACCGGACTAGGCTGGAGGGAATCACAGAATCATGGAGTTCTAGGAGTTGGAATGGAGCTTAGAGATCACCCAGCCCCAACCCCTGCCCTGGGCAGGGACACCTCCCACCAGAGCAGGTTGCTCAAGGCTCAGCCAACCTGGCTGTAAACACTGCCAGGGTTGGGGCAGCCACAGCCTCCCTGGGCAACCTGGGCCAGTGCCTCACCACCCTCTGTGCAGGAGTTCATCCCAAGAGCAGCTCCTTCCTCACCCTTGCCAACCTTCCCTTTGTCTGTCTTCATCCCTCTTGGATTGCTGTGCATTCATCCCTATGCTCCTTCCCCCCCTCCTTCCCTGCCTGTCAGATTTTGGCCTCCCTTCATACCTGGAAGGCTGGAATTGGAAGGTTTGGAGCAGCACTTTGGGAGACAACCCTCACCCTTTGTTTCTCCATGGCATCTGGTGATAAGAGTGCAGCAGCCTCAGACCTCCTGGCTTCAATTACTTTACAGGATCAACTAATCCCAGTTAAAATTACCTTTGTAACTGAAGGATAATTGTAACTCAGCCTCTCCTGGACTGGTCTGTGCTGAGCAGTCCTTGCTGAGTCGCTCCCTGTGCCAAGTCTGCAAAGCTCAGAGGCTGAGGAACAGGAGATGCTGTCCCAGATTGGTTTTCCTTTGCAAGGCAAACTCCAAACAGATGGGCCCTTTTTCCGTACAGCTCTGTGGAATGGATGGGACTGAAGTGATGGAGGGGAGAGAGGAGACACCTCACAAGTTTGTTTTCCTGGGTAGAGCTCCAAGGATTGAACTTCTCCTAGGATTGTTCAGCTTATCATAGAACCACCAAGGGTGGAGGAGACATCTAAGGTCATCAAGTCCAACCATTAACCTGTCAATGCTGTGACCCCCAAACCCTAAACCAGATCCTCCAGCACCAGATCCAGACATGTCTTAAACACCTCCAGGGATGGTGACTCCACCACCTCCCTGGGCAATATCCCAGTGCCTGAGCACCCTCACAGGGAAAACATTTCTCCTCACATCTAATCTGACTCTGCTCTGTCTCAGCTTAGGACCTGAATGTGCTGCCATGGGGAGACTGATGAAGGACTTGGCTCAGCAGAGCTCTGTGAGTGTCATCCTGCCCCAAGCTGCTCCGAGCAGTGTCCCCAGGGCAGGTGTGGCCAGCACAGAGCCCCAGGCCCAGGTAAACACCAGGGGAGGCTGGCAGGACAAGGGGTGATGGTTTCAGGCTGCAGGAGTGTCCAGTGGAATTAGATGTAATCAAGGAGGGTTTTTTTACATGAGGGTGGTAAAACGCTGGCACAGGTTGCCCAGAGCAGCTGTGGCTGCTCCATCCCTGGGAGTGTTCCAGGCCAGGTTGGATGGGGCTTGGAGCAACCTGGGCCAGTGGGAGGTGTCCCTGCCCAGGGCAGGGGATGGGATGAGCTATAAGGTAATTTCAAATCCGAACCTGTCTGGGATTCTATGATTCCATGATCTCTTCTTTTGCTGGAGCCTCCCTGGGCTTTCCACCCACTCTGCAGTCTCAGGACATCTCTCTGACACTTCCAGTGAGCAAATCTGCCAATTGCCATGGCCAGACATGATTCTACTTTAGGTGGTAAATAAATCTCCCCTGAACTGCTGGATCTAACCACCGTGTGCTGCTTTAGCACTTTCCCCCTCGCAGTAACTTCCCTGACAGCCTCTGCAAATTGTTCCTTTCAAGTCTGAGGCTCCCTGGGTGTGCCACAGCTCTCATCACCTCCTGACACTCACCCCTCCTGCCAGACTTGCCCTGGCATTCAGCACCCACAGCTATTTCACCGCCTGCTCAGGGCTGCAAATAGCTTTTCCCTGGCAGTTGGGTTGTAAAGTCCTGATGAAGGATCAGACAGGCTCAAAGAAGACTCAATAAACTTTATGAACTCCCTGACAGGCTCACACGCTCCTCACAAGACTCCGATATGGCCTTGGGTTTTGGGTGTTCCTCAGTGCATCCCGCAGAAAATCCCATTCCTGGCCAAATCTCACCCACAACTGCAGATCAGATCTCTGAGAAAACAATAAATGAGGCAGGTATATTCCAAGATAAACCTTCTGGTCAGGTGCTGCCAAGAACAGTGTGGATTTGATCCTGAGCACCTCACAGAACTCTTCCCATGGCCACAGCAGTGCTGCTGGGACAGCCCTGGCTGCCCTCAGCCTCCCAGCCCAGGGATGGGCACCACCCTGGCACCCCAGGCTGTGCCTCTGGGTGGGTGTGGGGGTGTCCAGCCCCAAAACCCAGTCCCCCCAGTTCTCCCAGTGAGGGCAGGGCACACTGCAGGGCTCTTGGGTGGGCAGGAGAGCCTCTCAGTGTCCCCATGGGTCACCTCTCCTCCAGGGCTCCCTGCTAGCCTGGCAGCCCAGGGCCCACAGAGCATCATCCCCAGTGCCCTGTGTCCTTGGGGCATCCCAGGACACACTGTGTCCAGTTCCCTCCTCTGGGGTGTGCTCCATGGTGTTACAACCTCTCTGCTTGGGATCTCACTGCTGGGGCAGGGGATGTGTGGGTTTGCTTAGCAACTGGCACCCAGTCCCTTATCACCCGTGTAATGCTAGAGGAGAGCACCTCTGCCCCTCTCCCTGCGTGGAGATGCTCCTTTCTCCCTCCCATCCAAGGGTTTACCAGTGCAGGGGAGGGAGGAGAGGCAATTTCCCTAAGGAAGGGTTATCTGCAGCCAGCACAATGCCCTGAAAAGGCTAAAAGCAGTGATGCCACGTGCAGCCTCTAATGGCATCACAGCTGCAAGAGGTCTGTGTTGTCTGGGATGAGCTGAGAACTCCCCCAAAGAGACAGAAGTGAGGATACAGTAGCATGATCAATGTTGCTATTTGGTCCTTCTCAAATTGCTTTTCTTGTGTAAGTGTAGCCCAGCACTCCTGGGGCCATTAGGCCTCTCCCCTATTTTTCAGTCTGGGTTATGAAAGCTATTGATCTCTCAGGTGCTCGAGGATCCATCGGCCCCAAGCCAAAGTGATTACAGACCCTGCATGCCACAGTGACAGGGATCAATACCATCCTGGGCACTCGGTGGGGCTGGATTGGTCTGTGGGCTTAGAGGTCCCTAAGGACACTGGCAGGGTGACGGGTGCCCGAGGGAGGGCAGAGAGGGAGGCTGTCAACTCAGACAGCTGGGCCGAGCATCCCTCCCACGGCAGAGCATCCCTCCCACAGCAGAGCATCCCTCCCATAGCAGAGTATCCCTCCCATGGCCAAAGCCAGCAGTGGCACTCACCCCAACTCTGTGTTAAGAACTGCAGGGATAGGACAAGGGGTAATGGGTTGAAATTGAGGGAGGGGAAGTCTAGGTTAGATGTGAGAAAATTTTTTTTACTATAAGGATGGTGAAACACTGGCCCAGATTGCCCAGGGAGGCTGTGGCTGCCCCAACCCTGGCAGTGTTCACAGCCAGGTTGGATGAGCCTTGAGCATCGTGCTCTGGTGGCAGATGTCCCTGCCCAGGGCAGGGGTTGGGGCTGGGTGACCTCTAAGCTCCATCCCAACCCTTAAATTCCATGATTCTATGATTTTCCAACCTCCAGTCACTAACTCATGATGGTCTCAGAGGACAGAGGCTGTGTCTGCGCTAGGCACCCTCTGCCCTCCCCTGCCCTGTCCCCTCAGCACCCACCTGAGGTGTGCAGGTAGTTGGGCAGACAGAGGATAGAGAAGGTTTTCATGAGTTCTCTGGGATGGATTTCCAGGAGTGTGCTTTAGACAAAAAGCCCAGGGTGCCTGTGGCTGGTGTGTGTGCCAGGCAGAGCCAGATCTCCACAGTCCCACGGCTCAGGGACCAGCCCAGGGGTTTATCCTCTGTTTGGAATTACATCACCAAACTCAAAGCTGTTCATGGGCAATTTTCAGTCAAAACCAAGCAGAATCATTCTGTTAAGCAGGTTACAATGGATAATGCATTGCACTCCAGAGGTGGAGGTGGCAGCTCATATCAGAGGATTTTGCTTAAGGACTGAAAGTTTGGGCAATACTGGGAGCAGAGTGCCCAGAGTGTCCAACCCAGGGGCACTGCTGGTGTCCAGCAAACTGACTGCTCATGGGGATAAAATCCCACAGCAGCTACAGCACCTGCTCCTCCCCATCTGCATCCTCCTGCCCACGGCAGCAGAGCTGGCGAGGACAGGTCCCCAGGCTGTGTGGGGCTGGGCTGGCACGGGAGAGCCTCATTTCACAGGGTGCCAATTAAAGTTTTATGCTCTGAGTTTTCCCTGAATGATTTCAAACCATCTTTTCTGATGACTTCCTAGCAGCAAGTCAAGTAAACTAGAATCTGAATGCAATCAACATCCCTAATTCCAACACCAGCGCAGGGCCCTTCGGGGAGCTGAGTCTGAGCAGCTCTGCCTGGCGAAGAAGGTCAAGGGCTCAGTGTCCTCAGAGGCTTTGCCCACGGAGTATTGCCAGGGAGGGAGAGAAACACCAGAAAGTAGGACACAGTCCCCCAGGTAGCACAGAAATCCAACTCTGCTCAGCAAACTTTGCTTCTTTCCCTTATCTGAGTGTTTTCTGTCACGTCTCTGAGATGTGACTTTGATGATGTATGAATAAAGCAACAGCAGTAGCAGCAGCCGCCAAACCAGCCTAACCCGGGTGTGCGGGCACGGGAGTGGGCACAGGGTAGTGCTCAGCACCCACTGCGGGGCCAGGGGTGCTGCCAGGTCACTCCTGGCTCTGATCTGGGGTGCAGACCTGATTCCATGAGTCTGCTCAGTCTCCTCCTTGCCACAGCACACACCAGCAGTGCCCACTGCGCCAGGTGCTCTGAGATCCCACAGTGCCCACTGCTCCAGGTGCTCTGAGATCCCAGCACTGCCCACTGCTCCTGGCACTCCAAGCTCCAGTCTCCACCTGCAACATGCAGTGATGTGTCCATGGGAAGGTCTGTGGGCTCTGTCAGCTCCAGTTCCCCCACACTGACCCCATGCACTGCAGGGAGGCACTGGGCAGGGCCCAGGCCCTGGAGCTTTGTGCTGTGGAGCAGATCAGGGTTCATCCACCCATGGCACAAGTGATACAGTGCTCAGTGGGGGCTCAGGAGATGCCAAGGACACGTTCCTGGGCACAGGACCAACAGAAGGCACAGGCTGAGCACGGGCCATGTCTCCCCACGTGCACAGGGATGTGCTGTGTCTGCTGGCGCTGGGGAAGCTCCGTCCAGGCAGCTCTGCAAACACAGAGTTGTGAAACTCCCCAGAGCACAGCCCTGAGGAGAAACCTTTGGCCAGAGACAATCCTGCTACACGGAGAGAGCTGGGAGAGTTTGCTTTCCAATTACAAGCTCAACAGCTCTGACACACAGCTGCAGGGGAGTGGGGTCGCTTCCCCCAGCCCTGGTGAGCACAGGAGGGCTGGGATGGGCCCAGACTTTAATGAATCACAGGAGAACAGCACAGGGAGGTCAGGCTGTGGCTGCAGCAGCCAGGAAAACTCAGCTTTGAAACCAGCAGCACTGTAGGACACCAGGGATAGGACCCTCTGTGGCAGGGAAATAGGCAGTGCCAGTGCCCATGGGCAGGTGATGGGCAGGAGCTGCCTCAGCTTTGGGCCAGGCTGGGCACATCCCTGCAGAGGAGGAAGGCAGGAGCAGGATCCTGGCACCGGGAGAGTTGGGGGTCCCCGGGGAGGAGCAGCTCAGGGAGAGGCGCCGCGGTGGGTACCACGGCCCGGGCTGCTCCATCGCCCTGCAGTGAAAGGAGGGATTGTTCCACCTCCCGGCCCGGAGCCGGAGGTGTGTAAACAGGAAGAGTCGCTCCCGGAGCGAGGGAAAAACGAGGTGTCGAAAAGATGACAACCGGCTCTGCGGAGGAGTTCACCTGGGCAGGGAGCGAGGAGGGAGGGATGGGGAGGGGGGGAGCTGCGGAAAGAGAGGAAACGCTTGGAAAATCGTATCTTCTACTTCGGGAGCAGGAAATACACTCCGTCGCTTCCTGGCACTGCAGTTTTTCCCCTGCTCGCGGCCGCGGGGATGGGGAGGCGGCAGGGACCGCGCAGGATGCGGCAGTGGAAGGCTCTCCGTGCGGCTCCGCCCCCGGGGGCGACCGGGGCTGTGGCACAGCCCAGAAACAACCTTTGCACGAAGTGTTTATCGCTGAGGTCATTGCTGCCCTTCCCCGCTCCAGCCTCCTCCTCCCTCCCCTGCTTAGGGACCAGGCTCAGGGTTTCCCGGAGAAAACTTGCCGTGTGCCAGGTCCTCCTGCTGACCCCACAGCAGAGCTGTGCTGTGGGTGCCTGTTCTGGGCACAGACACACTCGGGACACCACTCCATCGCCAGAGTGGTCACTCAAGGCAGGAGCACTGAGGCTCCCACGCTGCACGAGGCTCATGCAAAGCCCTTTTTCTCCAAGAGCCGTTGGACAAAAAAATCTGACATTTGGCGGCAGGTAATATCCCTCCGTCCTCCAAAAGGAGTCCCACACGGGCAGGCAATGCTCCAGGGAGGGTTGATGCCGCGGCGCTGCTCCCCGGAGGTGGATGATCCAAAGAGCAGCGATTCCTTTCCCAGCCCGAGGGCAATGGTCCCGGCTCGGGTGGCGATTGGGGCCAGGCAGATCCTGGACGTTGTTACCACCTGGTGGCACCAAAAAAAAAGTCGTCAGAAGGAAGAACTAATTAATTCCAGCCGCAGCCCTTGGCTTGGGAATTTCAGCGCAGCTTTTAGGAGCGCTGTGCTTCGCAGTGTGGCTGTTAAACACCGAGTCATGTTTTATAGCCGCAGGGTTAATGTTCGTGGGCTTCAGCCTCGCGGCAAGGATGCTGAGCACTCAAACAGGAGTGTCTGCTGTGGAGCTCAGTCTCCTGCACCCCTCGGCCATCCTTCCCACCCTGCTGGCACAGTAAAGGCACCACGTCTTCCCCAGGGCATGGGGCAAGTGCTCGAGGGCAGGGCAAAGGCAGAGAGTGATCCTGTGGGATCCAAAGCCCTTTGGAGTGATCCCAAATCATGCTGGGGCTGGTTTGCCCCCCTGGGCTGGGCATGGCAGGAGTGAGGACTGGGGATGGCCACTGGAAGCAGCTGCATCCCAGCACTGTCAGCAGCAGAGCTCTGGGGCTCTGGTGGTCAGTGGGGGAATCCAGCAGAAATTCCTCCCCAAAGCAGGAGGGAAGCATCAGCCCCACGGCCCCCGGGGGTGGGACCTCCCGGAGCAGAGGCCAAGTCCCCGTGGGGCTGTGTGGCTGGTTGCTGACAGCAGCTGGATCTCCAGGAGCCTGGACGTGACCCCCAAACTGTGCAAACAAACCCCTGTCTCAGGGCTTGGCTGGGCATATGCAATCTGTCACTGGCAGACTCCAGTGCAGGGGGAAGGGGCGAGCGTGGCAGGAGCTCTGCACAGCTGTGGTGTTCCTCAACCCCAAAAGCAGCCACAGCCCATGGGAGAGGGTTTGAGCTCCCAACATCACAGCATCACACAGACACCCTCATCCTTCCAACCCTGGCAGTGTTCACAGCCAGGTTGGATGAGCGTTGAGCAACCTGCTCTGGTGGGAGGTGTCCCTGCCCAGAGCAGGGGGAGGAATGAGATGGTATTTAAGGTCCTTCCAACCCAAACCACTCTGTGACTCCATGATTCTAAGAGAAGCTGTGTGGGATCTGGAACCTTGTCTGTACCTCTGAGCATCACCACTGTCCCCAGCCACCACCTCTCTGCTAGTGACTCCCCACCCTGCAACGCTGTGCTCCCACCAGCTGTGCTGCCTCCTGTGAGCCAAGCCCTGGGCAGGGGCTGCTGCCAGAGCTGCCAGAGCTGCAGGGGTGGCCCAGGGCCGTGGGACTCACCTGGGCTGTCTCTGCACACATCCAGCCCCATGCAAGACTGCAGGAGCCTCCCACGTCCTTCCTTCCCTAGTGATATCGCTAAGCAGGAGGTAAATTGATGGCAGGACATTTGATGAAAGAGCTTAATTGCTTCAGGTTTCATTCAAAATCAGCTTAACTAAAGATCTGGGGGGAGGTGGTTTGAGAGATTTATGTGTCTCAGCTGCTCCTGATCAGCCCTGGTCACCTCCAGCTCCCCACTGCCTGTTTCCCACCTCACAGGGTTGCCCCTTGCGTTGAAATGTTTGGGTGTCCCTAGAGGGCTGAGCCTTGGCCCCATCAATCCCCATCACTGGCCCGACAACAGGGAGGAAATTTGCCTCAATTAGATGTGTAAGGTCTCATTTCCCTTTGAAGTCAGAGTGGCACCAGGAGCTGCTGGGGAGGTCTGGAGAATAACCAGGGAAAACTGGGCCCAAAGGCTTCAGACTGGGAAACTGCACAGTGGAGATGAGTCTAAGCCCGTGGAACAGCCTATTCCTGTCTCGTCTGCCTTGGGAGAGTGTCCACATTCCCAAAGCAGTGCTGGAGCAAGAAGCAGCATGGCAGGGAGGGAGAGCAATGCAGACACACCAGAAGGACTGAGGAAGGACCCCAAGCCCCGTCAGTCAGTGCCCAAGGGAAGGAAAACCTCCTCTGCTTCAGTTCAGGCTTAGCTCCTTCAGGGATGTGCAGAGGGCACCTGGTCACTCACACCTCCAGGGAGGGGCAGTGAAGCCCCCAGGTCCTGCCCTGCTGTGGATGGGTGTCCCAGGGCTGTGAGCATCCTTGCAGGGTGTGTGGGCAAGCACAGAGCTGCTCCAGGACATGGCAGGGCAGCTAGGGCTCCATCCAGCCTGGACCCACCGGCAGGCACGTGCTGGAATGAGACCTGAGAGCACCCAGGCACGTTTCCTGCAGGGAACAGCAGCTCACCAGCTCCTGCGTGTCATCCATCCTGCTTATTTCCTGCGCAGGGCCTGATTTATGCCTGCACCTCCTTCCTGCGTGCCACGGGCGCCGCTGATGAATGGGCTCACCCCCTGCTCTCGCTGTCCCCTCGCGCTGCACCAAGACATTCATTCTGTGCCAGTGTAAACCTGTCTCACCTTCAAGACTTTAATTTTGCAAAAGCATAAACACCTTATAATCCCCCTGTCTTTCTCTGGCTCTGGAGCTTCCCTCCCCTCCCCGTGGCTGGGGGTTACCTCGGGTGAGGCTGCGCCCACCAAGGGGAGAACAGCAGCAGAGCAGTGAGGCTGCCCAAGCCCCAGCAGCATGGCACAGCTGGGAGGGACAGGCACTCGCCACCCTCACCACTCCTCCGCAGCACGCAGCAGCCTCTACGTGTTCCTGGAGAGAGGCAGGGGGCGATGAGCCAGGCCCAACAAGCCATTAAATCCCAGGGTCAAGTGCTTGGCAGGCCACTAAGTGATCTGAGCCCAACTTCCAGGCTCTGAGTGACACTCAGACCTTCTGTACAGGGAGAGTTCTCACCATGAATGAGTCCTGACATACCCTGGGGTTTTTAGCCCTGCTGAAAGACTAAACACGAAGCTTTGTGAGGACCTGGGAATGTGCCACTGCCCCACACTGCTGTTCCCCCTTGCCCTGCTCACAGCCCGATGGACAGACCCTTGGGTGGGAGCTGGGGCAGGACTGATGTCCCTGCTTGGAGGCATCTCAGGTTCCATGTGAGTGCTCAGTGTTCCCTCCAGGAGTGGCAAATTCACCATGGCCAGGAAGGAAAAGAAAACTCCAATGATGTGGCAAAAAGCAGCTGTGTAAGTCCTGGGGCTGCACAAGGACTGGACTTAGAATCATTGAACTATCCAGGCTGGAGGAGATCCCTGAGATCATCAAGTCCAACCATTAACCTGTCACTGCTGGAACCCCTAAACCCTAAACCAAGTCCTCCAGTGCCACATTCAGACACCTCTGAAACCCCTCCAGGGTTGGTGACTCCACCACACCTCTCCCTCCAGGGTTGGTGACTCCACCACCTCCCTGGGCAATATCCCAGGGCCTCAACACCACAACAGGGAAAACATTTCTCCTCACATCCAATCTGACTCTGCCCTGGCTCAGCTTATGACTTGATGATCTCGGAGGTCTTTTCCAACCTTAATGTGCAATGGTTCCAAGGGACCTGTGTGTCTCTGCCCTCATATCTGCCACCCTCCAGGGTTGGTGACTCCACCACCTCCCTGGGCAATATCCCAGGGCCTCAACACCACAACAGGGAAAACATTTCTCCTCACATCCAATCTGACTCTGCCCTGGCTCAGCTTATGACTTGATGATCTCGGAGGTCTTTTCCAACCTTAATGTGCAATGGTTCCAAGGGACCTGTGTGTCTCTGCCCTCATATCTGCCAAGGAATGTGCTGGTTCTGGAGACAGGGACATAAGGAGATGGAGTCTGAGCTGCAGCCCCAGTGTCCTAAGTGAGTCTTGGGGCAGAGCTCAGAGTCACAGCCCAGAGGGATGGACAGGTCACACTCAAGGCCAGCAGCCCTGGGGATGCCCTGGGGAGAGAAGTCCCTGCTCCATGCTGCTCTGGGCAGCTCCTCCCTGCACACATCCCAGAGCAGCACAGGGAGGGAGCAGCAACTCAATAATCATATGCCAATGCCAATCAATAGATCGACTCGGAAATTCATCACTTCTCCTAACTGGGGCTTTCCTTTTATACTAGTGCCTTCTGGCAGACAAAAATCCATTAGGCTCCCCATGCTTCCATCAGGAGAACCTCCAGAGGGGAGGATCAAGGGGATCCAGCCAGACTGTCTGTGCAGGGTGTGGGTAGCCTTCTCCTGCTCCCTAAGGGTGGTTTGGAGCACATGCTGTTCTCTGTCCTCCTTCTTTGCCTTCTGAAGGAAATGTTGCATTTTCATTGGGTTTAATTCTTTAGGCAAAGGAATCATTCATGTCTCCTGCCTTTGAATCCTGGAAGTCTTATCATCTCACTGTTAATAATGTTCTTTTTTCTGCTGAAATGTTTCAGAGCAGCTTTTAAGCCTTTGCTGTGGTCAGACAATGGGGAGATAGCATCAGCTCCATGCCTGCCAGTGGCCTTCAGGGAATGTTCAGGAAAGGAGATGCTGCAAGTTCAGCACCAAAGAGATGGATTAGGATTGTTACCAAGTTGTAGAGCTGCTCAGAATGAGATGTCACACAGAGTTATGACCTGCCTGGAGTGGTGGAGTTTGGTTTTCCCTAC
>NW_008677019.1:20572-29526 GCF_000695815.1 Acanthisitta chloris
GCAGCAGGACAAGAGGGCACAGACTCAAGCTCTGCCAGGGGAGGTTTGGGTTGGATATTAGGAAGAGATTTTTTATGGAGAGAGTGATCAGGCCCTGGAATGTGCTGCCCAGGGAGGTGGTGGATTCACCATCCCTGGAGGTTTTCAAGATGAGACTGGATGTGACACTTAGTGCCATGGTCTGGTAACCATGGTAAGGTTGGACTTGATGCTCTTGGAGGTCTTTTCCAAACCAGTTGATTCAATGATTCTATGACCCAGGCACAGGTGACAGGGACAGACTAAGCAGGAGAAAACCCCTGGTGGGTTCAGGGAATGCACAGAGAGGTGCTGGTTTGGGGGTCTGAGGCTGCGGGTCAGGTCCTCCTCGGGGCTCTGGTTGTTTTCCTTTTGACAGAGGATGCACTAGGAGAATCTCTGGAGTGTGAGTTGGGCTTTCCAGCAGTGAGGAGAGCTCATGGTGCCTTTGGAGAGGACATCCATAGCTAGCAAGCCTGCAGCCCTGTCACGGCCTCCTCCCCAGGCCACAAGACAGGGAAGGCAGAGGCAGGAGGTACTGGGGCTGAGGCTGTGGGAAATGCTCTTTGTCAGAGGAGGAGAAGAGATTTCCATACATTCTGTGAACATTCCTTCTGGGCTGGCCTTTGGATTTAAAATCTCCTGGTAACTCACTTTTTCTCCACTCTGCCTTCCAGCTTTGTGGGTTTGGCCTTTTTTCTTTTTTTTGCTCCAGGCTGGATTTTCTGGCTCGGTTTGGGCCCTCCACACCTGCACCTCATGCTCTGGTTGCTGTTTCAGAGGTAGCTCTGGGGTGCTCTGCTCCCCTGCTCACTTGAGAGGAGGAAAAGCCTCTGCCTATGAGGGACAAGACACACTCCAGGCCCAGTGGGAGGAATCCCTTCCTTCCCATGGATGTGCCATGAACCCCAACACCTGCACTTGGGCACAGAGCAGCCACTCTGGCCTGGGGGGGTTGGGCACCAGGACAGTCCTGGCTGTGGTGGCAGAGATGAGATTGAATGGCACACAGGGTGGGGTGGAGCTGCTTGGGTCATGGAGTAGCTCAGGGATGGACAATCCAGCTGAACACAGAGGTCCTTAAGCACCAAAACCACCTCCATGCAGGGACAAACCTTCCTTGTTTGGGGATCATCCTTGTGATTTTGACCATGGGTAGGGGGGACTCCATGCACTTTGCTTCCTACCCCATTCTAAATGCTCAGCTTCAAATATTTTGGAGTTAAGAGGCATCCAGAGACATATGTAATAAAAAACCCCTCAGCATCCTCCATTTTGTCCAAGATACTGAAAGGTTCTTTCTTCCAGAGAGAACTTAACTGGAGAGAATTTCTCCCTGCAGAAAGGTCAGTTTGCAGTGAAATGCTGTTGGGAAGATGCTATAAAACCTTGTTTTTCTAATCCATTGAAGTAGAGGGGGAAAACATCCCAAAGCACTAAAGGCCTCAATGCTTCTGTCAGGGAATCACTGGAGACCACGAGGCAGCCTGGGTCTGCCCAGGGCTTTGGCTTTTACCATCATTCTGACTCCAGATGCTTCTTTCTTGTTTCCTCTATCCCAGCATGGTCCCAGCCCTGGATTTCCAGCAGGATTCAGCCCCATGTGATGCACAGCCACCAGGAAAAGATGGTTTACCCTTTCTAGCAGCTCTCCTGCACCATTCCCACCTTGCTGCAGGGAGTCTGTGGGAGTGGGTTAGCAGCACAGCTCCCACTTTCAGAACCTTCCTGCTTCCCTGTCTGCAGGAAAAGAAGGGAATGGTGGTTTTCCCTTCCCCTCCTAGGACTTTGCAGACTTGTTGTGTGGGCTCTTGACTCGGTTTCATCCATCCAAACTCTGCCTTTGTCCCCTCCTAGGCTGACTCTCCGAGTGGGTGCCAAACTCCAGCCCAGACTGACCATTCCCTTCATGCCAACCACCAGACCGTGACACCTAAGGCCTCGCTGGGTGGTGGCAGCCCACAATTAGCAGTGATCTATGTGGTGCTCCAAAGAGAGATACTGAAAGATAAGTTGCTCAAGAGGTTTAAAAAATGACCAGTGAGGATTTGGGGTAAAGAACAATCCGTGTCTGCCAGAAGGGAGGGAAACCCACACTGGATTTAACACCCTCCTCATCCAGCCAGGTCAGCCCTCATGTCTGCACAGCTCTGCAAGGAGGTTCTGACCAGTTTGTGCCTTTTATTAGTGTATGCAGTGCAGTTAGTTTGTAGTTCTCATGCAGGAAGCAAGCACTGTTTGTTTGTGTTTGACTCCTTATCAGCAGTGAGGCATCACTTGGTTTCCAGCTGGAGTGATGGGGGGAGATTGCTACCTAACTGGGAATTACTGTGTGGGACTGGGAGGTACTGGCCCTTCAGCCCAGACATGTGTAAGGGAGAACTTCATGCTAGGAAGTACAATTAGGAAAACGTATTTCCCCCCCAAGCTCTGAAGCCCAGGAAAAAAGCTGTTAAATGCTGAAATATTTGCTTTGCTTTCCCAGCTGAGGAGCTGGTGGGGAGCAGCATCAGCTGTGCTACGAGAGCACTCTCATCCTTGAGGCATGGAATCACAGGGTGGTTTGAGTTGGGAGGGACCTCAGAGCTCATCTTCATGGAGTAATCAGAGCTGGAAGGGACCCTTGAGGATCATTGAGTGCAACTCCTATCCCTGCACAGAACATCCCTGAGAATCACACCCTGTGCCTGAGAGTGTTGTCCAACTGCATCCTGAGCTCTGTCAGCCTTGGGGCTGTGACACTGCCCTGGGAGCTGTTCAGTGCCCCAACACCTCTGGGGGAAGAATCTCATCCTGATATCGAACCCAAACCTGTTCCAGTGCCGAAACACCTCTGGAGGAAGAACCTTGTCCTGATATCCAACCTAACCCTGTTCAGTGCCCAAACACCTCTGCAGGAAGAACCTCTGCCTAATCTCCAGCCTAACCCTCCCCTGATGCAACTTCAGCCCATTCCCTCAAGTCCTGTCACTGGTTGCCAGGTAGAAGAGGTCAGTGCTGCCCCTGCACTTCCTTTCCATCTTGTTCCACCTCCTGCCATGAGCAGGGACACCTTCCACTAGCCCAGGTTGCTCCAAGCCCCATCCAACCTGGCCTGGAACACTCCCAGGGATGGAGCATCTACCCCCTCCCTGGACAACCTGCACCAGTTCTGTGGTACATCCCTGTCACACAGGTATCATTGTGTCTGGTCCTCCTGGGTGCATTGGGTGTACTGGGACCATGTCGTCACCTCTAGACCTCAAACTATACTTTTTAACTGCAGAAAACTTGATTCTAAAATTTATTTTGCAGTTGACACCCCAAGCCCTGAACCAGCTCTATTAACTCTCTGCCCTTTCATGGAGCTCATTAGATGTCTAGGGTCTTTCCCTCAAAGCCTCGAACAGTCTCATTAAATAAAATAGCAGAACCTCCACGAGGAGTTTCGCACTTTGTGCCAATTAACAAACTCAGTGATGCTTTCAGCTTTCCCTTTTCGGGTAGCTCAGAGCCCGTGGGCCAGGCACACAGTGTGTGCCTGGAAAGGGCTGGTAGGAGCTGGAATAGCTGCTCTGGGACTGGGAAGGGGTTGAAGCCCCCAGGAGTGCAGAGGAGGGTGGCTCTGGTGGAGGTCACCCAGCAGAGGAGAAGGCAGTGTGGCCTGCAGGACGTCCTGGGCTGGGCAGGTCTGCAGGTCTGACAGCCTCTGCTGGGAACCAGCATCAGCCTGTAAAGCAAACAGCTCCCTTCAGCTGAAAAGGTTGGGTTTGAATAGAGGAGGTTTGAGCAGCGCAATCCATTCTGTCTCGGAAATGTCAGGGAACATTTGTACAGCTGCTCAGTTGGCATTCAGATCTGGGGCCTCTGCAGCAACATGGCAAACAGCTCCAGGTCACTGGGACAAGTCCAAGACCTCCAGCAAGGGGCAGCTCGGGGCAGCTGCAGCAGGAGCATCCCACAGCTCCACAGCAGCAGATGACCCACAGCCCTGGGCAATGCCAGCAGTCACTGCTCCGGACTTCAGCAGGGCAGCCCAGGCTGGAGAGGTTTCCCTGCACCATGTGAAGGATTGCTTCCCGAAGGATTACTTCCCGAAACGCCCAGCGCAGTCAGGACTGAAACGGATGGAGAAAAGAGACAAAAGGAGAGGGAGGTGCCAATCTGGGCAGAGCTCTCCCGTTCCCCTGGCTGTGGGAGCGGTTGCAGAGCTCCCTTGTGAGCACACAGCCTCTCCTGACGGTGGGAGTCGGGAAAACACCACCCAGCCATTCCAGGGGGCTGGTTACATCAGCTGAGCGTGGCTGCTCTCTGTCTGTTGCTTGTCTCCTCTCGCCACTTGTCCTCTTCCTTACAGCCTGTCTCACCCTCCTCCTCCCTCGCTGCCACCTCCTCTGTCACATCACGAAAGGCTCAACCTCACAACGCTCGCAGATGCCCTGGTGCCTCCCAAGCCCTGGGCTGGCTCTGCCCCCAGAGCAGCTCTACTCCCGCGCCCAGGGGCAGCACAGGCACTGCTGCCACCCCCAGAGCCACGAGAGGCGGTGGGAGGGTGGTGGGACCTGTGTCCACCCCTCGAGAGCTTCCCCACGCACTTGCTGACAGCCCAGGGCAAGCACCAGTGCTCTCAGAGGGCTGTGGCTTTGGGTGAAGGTCCTGGCTTTGATCCTCTCTCCTGTCTGCTGTTCCCTGTTTACACAGACAACCACAGCTCTTTGTCTCCGCGCTCATCAGCTCTTCTCAGGCGTTTGCTGGTCTCCACGCAGCTCCCGGTGCCTGCGCAGGGGCCGAGGCTGCACCTCCACCTTCCCATCCTGCCCCGGCACATCCCCCTGAGCTGCTCACCCCTGATTTGGGGATGTTGGTGGTGGCAGCCGGCCCAGACGAACCCACGGGGAGGGAGCTCTGCTCCCCGGGCCAGCACGGTTTTGTTTCCCACCAGGCAGACGGAGGAGGAGACCCACCTCGAGCAGGCGGCGCGCTGTGAGCAGCAGTGCTCCGTGCAGGACATGCCTCGCTGACTCTGCCGCTCCTTCACGTGCACTAGGGGTTTTTTAGGGGGTTTAATTTTTCCTCCTCCTTCCTTTTATCCTCCCAGCCCTCCTGGCAGCGCGCTGAAGGCGCACAATGGCTGGGAAGGTGCAGGAAGGTGCTGGCAGCGTGCGCGGGAGTGCAGCCAAGGCGCGAGGCCGCACTGCGGTTTCATCCCATTTGCAGACTATAAGGCTGCTTTGAGCGGGGGCAGAGCCAGGAACATGTGCTAAACATCATGTCGGGAAGCTTAGCACATTATGGGGAGCAGCAGGCTGGATCCACACCAATGCAAGCACTTTGCTGGGAGGCGAGGGGAGGCAGAACACGCTCCTTTGGTTCGGGCTGAGTGAGCAGCGCTGGCAGGGCAGGTGGGGTTGGCTGCTCGAGGTGTGGCAGCCAAGCAAGTGTCACAGTTGCATCAATCAGGGTTTTCCCTGTGTCTGTCAAAGCCTCCAGGAGAACTCCTCGGGATCTGAGGGTGCACACAAAGGGGCACAGACATGTGGTGACGAGATGGAGAGAGCATGATGGTAGGTGAGAAACTCCTCATGAGCTGCAGTGTGAGCTCAGCCCAGAGACCAACCCACAAAGCTGCTAAGGGGATTGGAGCATCTCCCCTCTGAGGACAGGCTGAGGGAGTTGGGGCAATGTGTACAAATTGAAGAAAGGAAATTTAGGTTAGATCTTAAGCAGAAGTTTCCCTGTGAGGGTGGTGAGACACTGGCCCAGGTTGCCCAGGGAGGCTGTGGCTGGCAAAAAGCCCGGGGAGCCTTTGGCTGCCCCAACCCTGGCAGTGTTCACAGCCAGGTTGGCTGAGCCTTGAGCAACCTACTCTGGTGAGAGGTGTCCCTGCCTAGGGCAGGGGGTTGGGGCTGGGTGAGCTCTCAGCTCCATTCCAACACCTAAAACTCTAGGATTCTATGAGAATCCTTGAGAAACTAAAACCCCAGACACCAACCTGCACCATGGGCTTCAAGGCTCCAAAACCCTTCCCTCAGCCACCTGGGGTGGCACAGAGATGAGCTGCTCCTGCTCAGCACTGCTGTGTCCTCATGGGTCTCACAGTCCTCCAACAGCTCTGGAGGAAATGAATGATCAGCTCAACAGGCAACAACCTGTCCATGGGGTTTGTGTGGTTCCCTTCCTGCCACGCAGAGGCCATAACATTTGATGTCCTGTGGTGGGCCCTGGGTGAGCAGGCTGCTCTCCCAACCAAAATACCTGCAGAACTGACAGACTTCATCTGTCATTGTGTTCCTTGGGATGGTGGCACGGACGGAAGAGTGAACTTCAGAGCTGGAGATGTGGGTGCTGACTGATGGGATCAGCTGGGTCAGGTTCCCTGGGATTTGAGAAGAAGGTTCAAAGCTCCAGTTCAAAACTGAACTCTCCCCTTCAAAGGGATTCCAGTCTGTCCCTCACTTTCCCCACCCCGAGCGGCAGGAGGTGCCGTGTCCGGGCTGGGACCGTGGGCAGGGAGTAATGACAGCTGCAGCCAGCCTAGAGTCCCAGCATCCTGCAGAGGCACAAGGCCTTTGCCAGACCTTTTGCAGCTCTGAGCATCCACAAAATCAAATAGCTCGGTATCAGTTTGGGGAAAGAAAAGGGATCAAAGCAGCAGAAGGAAAGCCAAGAGTCTTTGGGCAGATGGAGAAGGATATTCTCCCTGGCAGGGACAGGGTGAGCACAAGGTGTCCTGCACACCTTGCTGCAGCCTTAGCCTGGCACTGCTCGACCTCAGAGCATCCTCTGGGCCAGGGAGAGGGGCCAGCTTGGGCACCAACAGGGGACTGGGCTGGGGTGTGTGCTGGGCAAATCCAGCTGCTTCCAGCTGAGTGACCAAGCATGCATGTGCTCAGAGCTTCTTCCACCCACTCCAGGACTGCACACTGTGGGCTCTGGATTGAGGGCTGGACATGACTCCCCTTTTCCTGGCCTGGTAGATCTCCCTGGTGATGCTCCATGTCACGGTGCAGAGAGGAGTGTCTCTGATGGCATCTCAGTGCTGCTGTCCCCCCTGCACACAGAAGCAGCAGCCGTGCCACACAGATGCTGCACACCCAGGGCTGGAGAGATGCTTTTCCCAGGGCTCATCCCCCACCCCAGCATGTGAGCAAAGGGACAGAACCCCGACCTGCCCACCAAAGTCCACAGCTCCTGTGGTGCTGTGCAGTGCTCAGCAGCCTGCTGTGCCCCCCACAGCCCTGCAGAGCGGGTGGTTAATGACCAGAGAGCTGGCAGCGCTGGGTGGTGACACATCACCCCACGAGGCACCCGCGACACCGGCAGAGCTCCTTCCCTCTACGTCTAGGGACAGGAACAGCTCACACCTGCCAAGTGCAGACCCAGCCTCTCCCCTCCGGGGTCTCTGTGGGAGGCTGAGGGCAGCAGTGCCGACACAACTGCTCACTGAACCTGCTGCAGGGACCTCCCGTGCCAGGCAGGACCCACAGCCACGCTCGGGCAGGGGGACACAGCCAGCGTCACACCTCTCCCAGCGGCAGCTCCCTCTGCTCCAGCACTCCCTCCCCTTCCCTTTTTCCATTTGTTTGTTCGTTGCTTCTTTATTCTCTGCAATTGTCCTTAATGGAAACAGCATCTCAGCAGAGTCACCCTGCAGGAAAGCTGGAGCACAGAGGGATTTTTGTAGATGGCTTTAATAAAAACACTGAAGGTCTGTTGTTGTTACAGTGCTGTGTGATCCATTAAGTCTACTAAATACAACAGAGGAAAACTGTGAAAAAAGCCAGAGGAGGCCATGATGTCACGAAAAACAAATGAGCTGGGTCTGCTTTCCTGCTCCTCTGCAGGTCCATGGCACCACATCTCTGTCCTGTCCTCCCTTGCTGTGGCAGCACAGCACGGACCTGAGCTTGCTTCCCATCGTTTGCCACATGAGCAGGTCTGTGTGCACTCAGGTCCCTATAAATGTGTGGTTTCTAGGTATTAATCCAGAGGATATCGAAGCTGAGGACCCTGGAGATCTGCTCCTCCCTGCTGCAGACAGATTCCTGCACAGCACGTGTGTGCTGGATCCTGTCAACCCATGTGTGTGCAGGTGTCTCTGGGTGTGTGGGTGCTGCTGGTTTGGGTGTCCCACACCAGAACCGGGACCTGGCTGTGCTCTCTATGCCCCATAAAACATCTCTGCCCCCCATGAAACACTCACCAGCTGCAGGCAGTGATGGACCAAGGGGTAACAGGCAAAAATTGAGGCACGAGAAGTTCCACCTGAACACAAGGAAGAACTTTCCTGTGCAGTGACCAAGCACAGAATGGATTGGATCAGAGAGGATGTGGATTAGCTTTGCATTTAGCCCTTTATCTGTTGCAAATCTTTGTGCATCCTGGCTAGATCTTCCTCTGATCTAAACCTTTATTCCTAGAAAAGGGATTTAAGGAAGGCTGAATGCAGGGGAAGGAAAGCTGGGACGCTGGGCACCTCAGAGCGGGAGGAGAAGATGCACAACACGAAGGATTAAACCCTCCCCAGCTGCTCCAGCACTTGGCCAGTGTGCACACCACAGCCTGGGAAAGCGACCGGGGGCAGATCCCCCCGTGAGGGATCCCAGGGCAGGCAGCAGGGCAGGCTGGAGCCAGCCTCCTCGGAACAGCCGCCTGGGCCCCGCAGTGAGCCGGAATTCCAGCCATTCCCTGCGCAAACAGTGCGGACAGCCCATCCCCTCTGTTTGTTTGCACAAGAGAATATTGTTGTTGACATTCAAGAACCTTCTTCCTCTGGTTCCCCTTCCCTGGGGTTCTAGAAAGCTTTAACCCCTGGTCTTGCAGCAGCACATCAGTGCCCTCCCAGTGCCAGGCTGGGAATGCTGATGGGACCTGGGCAAGCAGAGAGCAGGAGCCAACTCAGAGGTGACCACACTGTGTTTGAGCCTGGGCATGATGAGCAGGAAGACCTTCTGCTG
>NW_008677019.1:29717-36097 GCF_000695815.1 Acanthisitta chloris
GATGCTCTGTCCCTGCTGCTGTGTCCCCAGCCACCCTCACCCGCCTGAAGCATTGTGTGCCCTCCCAGCAATGCCCTAGCCCACCCCCCAAGTCACTGCCTGGGCTATCAAAGCTCTCCCACCCCTTATCCCCCCCCAGACCCCACCTGCCCCTCCCCAGCAAAGACCCTTTGCTGATATTTCAGCTGTTAGACAAGAATATGGGTCCCAACCAAAGCCCGTGCTGAGCTCAGGATGCTCCAGATGGGCTTTCTCAAGGAAGAGCGCAAGCAGTAAGTCACGTACAGGGTGATTTTATCCCGTGTATCCTCCTGCCTTCTGCTGGGCCATGGTTTATCCTTCTGGAGTTGTTTAATTATCCTTGTTGGACCTGCCTTCAAAGAAGGAGCCTAATCCCTTCTGGAAACCTCCTAATACCTTTTGGCTACTACACTGCCTCGTGGCCATGGATCACGGTGGGATTGTCCAGGCCTTCCTCAGCCTCTCTGGCCATTTACCATCTGTGATGACTTCAGAAGGGTATGCAGACTTCATACAGTGCCCCAGAGCTGCTATCCCTGTGCACACACTGCTCCAGGCAGGAGATACTGGCATGTTATCTGGTGGCTGTGGCCCTCAGGGAGCCACAGGCAATATTTAGGATGGAAGCAGCAGAGAAAGGCTCTGTGTGCAGCACAGGATCAACGTGTAACTCTGCTCTTATTGTCCTGGTACACGAAGGGAACATCACTTTCCTGGGAAGTTTGCCACAGTGATTCACAAGTATCCTCTTGGGCTGAGAAGAGGGAAAGGAAGAAAAGTAAATCACACAATCCCAGGATGGTTTGGGTTGGATGAGACCTTAAAGCTCATCTCATCCCACCCCCTGCCATGGGCAGGGACAGCTCTCACCAGCACAGGTGGCTCCAAGCCCCATCCAACCTGGTCTGGAACACTCCCAGGGATGGAGCAGCCACAGCTTCTGTGGAAAATCCATTCCAGTGTCTCACCACCCTCACAGGGAGGAATTCCTTCCCAATATCCCATCTAAATCTCCCCCTGCCAGTGTGACATTCCCCCTTGCTGATGCTCAAAATGTGCAGTGCTTGGAAGCTGCCTGGTCAGACTGGGATGTTAAACACCCAAACACCAGGAATTAGACAAAGGACCTTCTCCTGTTCATTGTTTGTGCCTTTTTGGCCTGTTTGTCCCCTCAGGAGGGTTTTTAGCCCCTGTGGGCACAGCACAGGCCCCAGACCCAGGGCTGTGCAGCACAGTGCTGATGTTAGCAGGAGACATGGGTGAGAGCCCAGACCTCAGCCCTGCCTGATGTCTCGGGGCTCCAGCCTGGAACTGTGATGCTAACAGCACATCCCTGGTTTACTGGAGCATGGACAGAGCTGCCCTTGCTCTCCAGGCCTGGCTGCACAGGAGCTGCAGATGGACACATCGCTCAGGGCTTCAGGGAAATGTCACCCAGACTATTTTTCCTCTGCAAATTGAAAGGCTGAAGTGTGTTATGTTGGGCTAAACACCCTGCTGAGCAGAGCCTGGGGGTGACAGGGCATGTCTGTGTGTACACCACAGCCACAGCTTCTGGTGCTGCTCCCTCTGCATCCCCAGAGGGTCACAAGGACTGTCCAGGGGTGCCCAAGTCCAAGACCCAACACAGACAGCAGGAAAAACCCAACACAACTTCCAGATCCCACATAAAAATCCACTTTCTGCAGAAACATTGCCATTTCCTGCTCCATTTTGGGGGTACCTGCAGAGCCCCAAGGACTAACCCCCAGATTTGGACCTCTTAAGCCACGAGGTTTCCCTTTTCCCTCCTGGCCACAGTGCAGGTGTCTCTGTAGGGCTCTGCCTCAAAGGCAGCCCAAGCAGGAGGCTCCCTTGACTGCAGAGCTGGGCCTGGATAAAGAAGCCTGGTCTTGGAATAACAATATTCACAGCAATAGGCTGCATTATCTAATGTCCCATAATAAAAGCTATTACAGCATTACCAGGAGACAGGAATGCAGAGGGAAGGAAGGAGCAGACGTGACAGTGATAAATCAATCCGAGGGAGAAATACCAAACGCAATATATTCTTTGTCTCCTTTTGTTTGAGGCTCTGATAGATGTTTCCAGGTTCAAATGACGGAGCTGGCAGGAACCTGCTCCTGCTCCTGCATTGAGCTGAGTTTATTAAACCCCTCTGTAAACAACCACCTCTTCGATCTCCCCTCTCCGCTCTGGCAGCTGTTGGACAGATGTGCACTGCTGCCAGGCAGGAGGGGAGGCACTTCCAGGTGAGATAATTCATCCTAAAATTGCTCCAGATGAGGATAAAGAGGGATGGAAGGAAGCTGATCATAAAATTGGCTCTAAAAGTTGTCAATTAGGGAGGAAACAGCGAAAGAGGCAACAACAGACGGCATCTCCCCAGGGTGGGCAGGGCAAGGCACAGCCTTTCGGGGGTTTGGGGGGCAAAGCTCCCCCCAGCCTGTCCCCCAGACACCGAGTGGGGCTCTTTGCAGTGGGGGACAACCCTCCCATCCCAGAGCTTGTTTCCCTGCTGTGGTTAGGGGATAATTTAACTTTCCAGGCCTCCCTTCAGCCAAGGCTTAATCACACATCTCATTTCCAACACTTAAGTGAGTCCATTGACTTCAATGATTTTCTTCAAAGGACCAACAGAGACACTGAAAGGCTGAGCCCTGCCAGAGCAGCCCTGGGCTCTCCTCCCAGGCCTCCAAATTGGCCACTGGCTTTTATGTGAGGCTGGTTCCTCCCCATCTTTGATGCTGTTAATTTACTGCTCTTGTGACTTTTCACCAGAGGGAACAAGAGGCCTGAGATTATTTCTTTTTAAACTCTGGAAATTAGGGGGGCAAAATGGTGACCTGTGACTCCATCCCAAGGTATGAGGCTGTCATTCTTCATAACATCTCCTGAAGTGTCACTGGCTCTGTCAGGCTGCTCTGGCCAGGCATTCTAACACTGGCACGAAGGAGAATGATGGGATAACAGCCAGTGCTTGGAGCTGCTATCTGAAGTAGCACTAACCCAGCATTTCTAGGGTATTCCAGGGGGATTTGGGGGTTCTCTGCACTGCTGTGGGGTGCAGCTTGATGCCCAGTGTGCAGTGGGGCTGGCAGGAGCTGCTCAGCCTCAGCTGTCCCTTCACCAGATGAACAGGCACTTTGGGGACATCTGAGGGACACAGCCTGGCTCAGTGACAGCAGGATAACACCACCAGTCCATGCTGGTCCTTGACCCCTGCAGGCTCTGATGAGGAGGTGATTAACGGCCACAACTTTAACGAGCTTTGGCTTTTCTTTTCCATTTCTTCCCTTTCTTTTTAATGAGTCAGAGGGAAATAGGAGTGATTGCAGTGGCACCTTGTGCCACCAGCAGCAGTGGTACCCAGCAGTGATCTGCTCAGCAGAACAAGGAGCCAGAACTCAGACAACTGGGTCTGCTGCCCATGGGCTGTGCTGGCACAGTGACATCCACCAGCCAAGAGTCCCCTGGGGGTGAGGAGGCAGCAGAGAGAGAAGGGATGGAACACGGAGCTGTGTCCATGGCAGGGCCAGCCTGGGGCTCCCAGCAGGATCCTGGTTCTCCAGCTTACAACAAGCAGGATCACTGCACACACCTCCCCAAACACCTCAGCTCAGCGAGGAGGATGCTCATGCAGCTCTTCTCCTAGAAGGAGGGAGGGAAGCAAACCTGGCAGGGCTGAGTGCCCCAAGATCTGTCTCCTCTGCCTCGTGCAATTTCCAACCACCTTCCCTTCTGCTCTTTCCTCTTTCTCTCCTTCCATTTCTGCTTCCCCTGTGACCCCCCTCCCCGTGCCCTCGCACACCCCTCCCCCGGCCGTTTCTCTCTGGATACCAGGGCAGATTAGGCTCTGTAATTGCAGCGCGTTTGGCCGCGGTGCGTCCCAGCCTGGCTGGCTCAGATGTTCCCGCGTGCACAGCCTTTCTGCTTGGTTACACTTGTTTATTACTCGTTCATTAGCTTTTTTTGCGTTGCTGGAGATCTGAGGCGCTCACTGGGCGAAGGAGGCTCGAAGTGACAGCAGCAAAAGCCGCTGCTAGTGAGATTATAGGTGCTCGCTGGCGCGGGTGGGAGCGCGGCAGAGGGCACGGGCAGAGCAGTGCCTTTGTGCCGGCTCAAAGGGCCCTGTCAGAGCTCGTCAGGCAGCCTCCTGGAAAACGGGAACTCTCCAAAACCCCATGAGAACTGGTTAAATTAACCCTTTCCCCGACGGCCACCCCAGGAGAGGCTCCAGGCACTGGCAGGGGGCTGCCACGATGGGCTGTACATGTGGTTGTGCTCAGCACAAACTCTCCCTGCTTTATCTAGGGGGTTATTTTTTATCAAATCAGGACAGAAACGTGGAAATCTTGCAATAAGTCAAGTAGGCAATTATGAGTCCACCTGTGTCCTATTGGCATCAGTTCCCTGAGCTGGCTGTGCACTGCCCAGACAGCCCACCCAGTTCCATCTCTGCAGCCGCCCGGCGTGGTCCCTTCACTCCTTCTGCCCTCATTCCTGCAAGATCCCGTGGCAGAGGAGCTGGAGTGGATACTGAGCCATGCCCCAGTGTGGCTGGGTGCTCGTGCAGCTGTGGGCAGCAAGGGAGCACATTGCACACAAACTATTGCATTGCCCAGGAATCCTGGATTAATGGAGCAGAGGAACCTGGGACGTGAAGAGGCTGAACTGGCCTAATCAGCTGATCCACAGCCATCCCTGGAAGTGTTCAAAAAATGTGTGGATGTGGCACTTGGACACATGTTTCTGTGGTGGGCGTGGCAGTGCGGGGGGACCGATTGGGCTTGATGATCTCAGAGGCTTTTCCAACCTTACACACTCTGTGATTCCATGGTTCTATGAACACCCAAGCTCCCTGTGGCCAGCTCAAGGACAGCCAGCTCTGCTGCTGTCCTGAGCCATCAGGAGGGTCAGGGTGTCTGCAGGCAGCTCCCATGGGCACCAAGGGAAGAGCCTGGATGTGTCACCATCCCCCTGAGCCCTGCTCCTGGGAAAGGGGCTCCCTGCTCCTGGGAAAGAAGCTCCCTGCTCCCACTCAGGGGTGTTTACACTGAGCCCTGACAGATGGGCCCAGGCTGTGGATGTTTACACAGCATCTCCCAGAGGCTCCAGAAGGCCCCCGAGCTCCCAGCCAGCTCCACTCTGCTCCCAGCTGGGCTCCCAGGTCAGAGCTCTGCCCGTGGGGCAGCATCACAGGGGATGGTGCTGCCTTCCAAGCACCCCCAGCTCATCCCTCCCCATCAAACACTGCTGGCAGCATCCCTGGGGGACTCCCAGGTGTCACCACTGCCTGCAAAGTCCCCGGTGACCGTGGGCTGTCATACCTTCAGGGAGGAGAGCTGAAGGAAGCTCTGGAGGATGAGGAACACCCTGGATCCCACCACCAGCTTCTCCAAAGGGCTGACCCACAGGGCCAGCCAGGCACCAGTGTCACCCGAGGCTGGAGCAGGAGAATGTCCTGCAGGAACAATGTCCCCCGTGCTCTGAGCAGGTGGCACGTGGTGTGGCATGGTCCTACCTGGTGTGGTGCCAGATGGTGTGACATAATAAGGCATGGCATGGTCCTACATGCTGCAGCTCTGAACCTTGTAATGTAGCACAACATGGTCCCACAAGGCATGGCATGGTGTCCCATGGACTGTTGTGGTGCCCCATGGATTGTTGCAGTGTCCCATGGACTGTTGTGGTGCCCCATAGAGCAGGATGGTTCCCCATGGAGTCACATGGTGTCCCATGGACTGTTGTGGTGCCCCATAGAGCAGGATGGTTCCCCATGGAGTCACATGGTGTCCCATGGAGTAGTGTAGTGCCCTGTGGATTGGTGTAGCGCTCCACGGATTGCTGCAGTGTCCCATGGAGTAGTGTAGTGCCCTGTGGATTGGTGTGGTGACCCATGGATTGTTGTAGTGCCCCGTGGAGTGCTGTGGTGCCCCATGGGGTGACACGGTGCTCTACAGACTGCTGTGGTGCCCCGTGGATCGTTTTGGTGCCCCACAGAGTGACACAGCATGGTGCATCACAGTGCCATAACCAAGCCGTGGCACAGGCAGGAGCAGCTCTGTGCCCCAGGACTCCCAGCCTGCTGCCACCCTCAGGGTTGGCTGCCGTGGCACAACTGCTGTCACACACACCAGTGCCCGTGCCCTGACAAGCCTCTGCAAAGAGCCCCACGAGCAGGCTCCTCGGTGTCCAGCGCAGTGTCTGGGGACCTTCACCGGCTGCAGAGGACAGGGGGGCACACACAACCCCAGCATTCCTCTTCCCAAAGCAGCGCCCAGACTGCCACCCACCCTCCCCAGGCTCGGGCTAACGAACAGGGAGCTAATTGCTGCCCCCAGCCCGTGCCCCGGGGG
>NW_008677020.1:0-1062 GCF_000695815.1 Acanthisitta chloris
TCTTGAGTAACCTGCCCTTTTTTCCACGGTTGGTATGCTCTCCTTTTTTTCATAATTTCCTTTAAAGTCTCCCTGTTCAGCAAGGCCAGCTGCCTTCCCCACCCGCTCGCCTAATGGCACACCAGGACAGCTGCTCCTGCACCTTCAATACTTCCTTCTTGAAGTATGTCCATCCCTTCTTAACCCCTTTTTTTCCAAGCACTGTTTCCCAGGGTACACTTTGAGCAGACCAAAGTCTGCTCTTTGGAAGTCCAGGGTAGAAGTTTCATTGATGGCCTTTCTTGCATCCTTGAGTATCAAAAACTCCGTAATTTCATGATTGCTGTGCCCCAACTCTGCCCCAAATGGTCTACAACCACCACATGTCCCACCAGTCCTTCTCTGCTTGTAAACAGCAAGTCTAGCAGGGCCCCACCCTTGGTATTCACGTCTATCAGCTGGAGTAGAAAATTGTTCTTTATGCACACAATGAACCTCCTAGACTGTCTTTGCTGTATTAAATTTCCAGCAGACATCCAGCAGGTTAAAGTCACCCACAAGAACAAGGGCTGGTGATTTAGAGACCTCCACCTGCTGCCTGTAGAATAAATCATCACCCTCATCATCCTGATTGGGTGGTCTGTAACGGACTCCCACCAAGATGTCAGCCTTCTTGGCCTTTCCCCCGATTCTGACCCACAGGCATACAACCTTGTTGTTACTCATCTCAAGCTCTACATATTCAAGAGACTCTCTGACATATAGAGCCACCCCTCCACCCCTCCTACGTTGCCTATCCCTGCTGGAGAGCTTTTAACCATCCATGGCAGCCCTCCAGTCATGCAATTCATCCCACCACGTTTCTGTGCTGGTAACTTTCCTGCTGCACAGTGGCCTTCAGCTCCTCATGTTTGTTACCCATCCTGCGTGCATTAGTGTACATGCACTTGAGCTGGGCTGATGACTTAGCTTCTAACTCTGACTTCCCACCCCTGAGGCTCATCTCTAGGAAGCCTGGCCTGGTTTCCACCCCTCTTCAAACCTAGTTTAAAACCCCCCGATCAGCCCTGCCAACTTATGGGC
>NW_008677021.1:0-11684 GCF_000695815.1 Acanthisitta chloris
TCCCCCTACCTCCCCCCCATCCTGTCTTTTCATACTATTAAGGAGACTCTAGTAGCAAACATAACACAGCAGAAAAACAGATGACCCCCAGCTTCAACCTGTCATCGTCTGTGACCAGCAGGGAAATCCGAGTGCCCTTTGTATAAAATCACCAAAGTTTTAAGCATTTATTACCCACCCTGTTTAAAATACAAAGTGTGAAACTTGCGTGATACATTTCGTTGTTACTTCCCTGTCTTATTTCAGAGGACGCAATGTTCTGGTGTAGCATACCTACCCTCACTTTCAGAATGGGAGTAGTTTACAATATAACCCTACATTAGATTATACATAGTGCGTGCATTGCATTTCCACTGAAAATAGCCAAAGACTTAGAATGACGAAGCGACTCATGTGGTTATGATCTTCCTTGTCTTGAGAGCATCAAGGTAGCTGTGGTTCAGCATGCTGGGGAGGGGGCCCCTGTGGTGTGAGGGGTTTCATGCCTGTGTGGGAATCTGGCAGGTCTCCTTTTAGAGGACTTTACAGTCTAAAATGTGCCCGGGGCAGGAGAAGGTAGACGCGACAATCCGTTCGCTCATTATCAAAATAAGGAAAACAAATCTATGGCGTTACCCGTGTGTGCAGTATCACAGTTATTCCACACTATTTTGTCAGAAATTAAAAGGTTACCACTAGAGTGCTATATCCCTATCTCCAGCCTGGCACCACTTATTACTGCAATGGTATTTCAATATTAAGTGATCTTAGAGATATTTCGTCTTTCATTTTGAATCCTGAATTTGAATCAGCATTAGGATGTCAGGGCTGTGAGATAAGGTATAACAAACTAAGTAGACAGCTGAAGGGCTCCTGGTGAAGGTGTTGCTGAGAAAGATATCTTGGGCCATTCGCAGTAACCTTGTTTACAGGGACATTTCAATTGCAACCTGAATTACAGCGAGAGGCTGCCTGGACTAATGCCTGCATGTCTGAAACCCATCACCAGTGTCTTTTGCACTCTAAACCTTCTCTCTGCCTTCCTTGCATGCTCGTAAAAACTTTTCTGGAAGGTTAGGATGATTTTCTGATATGAAAATTAAGATGTTTTCCTGAGAGGGACACTGCTCTTTGAACTCGTGTACATTAGCAACAAAGTATTCATGAGGTTTGATTTTTTTTTTTTTTTGGTTCTCTGATGTCTCAGGATCAGTAGTTGCACCAGCCTTTTTAACTTCACGTATATGGCTTTGATTTATTATATTTAAGCCTCGGCAGTTTCAAACGTATTTTGCAGCACGTGAAGTCGGTTCAAGTCAGAATGTGAAAAAGAGGCATATTGTATCCAGGAACAGTTTTGTAGTGGTCTGGTAATTTTTTGTTTTCCTTTCCTAAAGCTGTTCCAGGAAAATCACGTGTACTTAGCGAGTGGGTGCTAAATGCCAGCAGCCACATTGATGAAGAAAAATGCTGCTGAAATACTTTGGAATAATAAATAGGAGATGCAATGGTCAACCACAAGATAAACATTTTACACGGTGTTTTTATGGCTCTAAATTGGCTGCATTGTAAACCAAGCTTACTACTCTATTTAAAGTCATCAGAGTTTTCAATTATTAAACATTTCTAGTCAAGCCATCTACTGTAGTCTTCATTGTCCCTATCAGAAAATTATGCATAAGGTTGTAATTCCTTGCTGTTGGTGTGTGAGGGCTTTGTTGTGGATGGGGGTTTAATTTTGACTTATCAGGACAAATATTAGAAAGCATGCACAGAGGGGAAAAAAGTATATGGAAATAGCCCCAGTCCTACAAAATGGGGATAGTTACAGCACTGAAACGCACCTAATACAATTTGAGATCCACTCACTAAGAAACCTTGACAGTATCTGCCTTGCAGGTACCGTGCATTTGGAAATACTATATCTCCATTTAAATGCAGATCTTCAATTTTCTCCAGGGGGCAGTTGGCGAATCTTTCGATTGAACTCCTGGTACTAGAAAAACTAACTGAAGATTTACCCATGAACAAGAGACCCTTTCAAGTCTGCATTTTTGAAATCATGATTATAAAATTTCCTAATATTGCAATTGGCTTCTCAAAAGTCACAGGAAAGGAATAGTGCCTTTTACTTGAGGTAGGCCAATGTCTGCACGCTTGTTTAGCAATCCTAACAGAGATAACTGCTACAAATAAGTTCTTTGTTTTTACGTGGGTATTGTGTTTGCATGTGAGTTTTGTCAAATGGACAGAGCAGTCTTGCTTTGATTTTGACCTAGATTCCTCCTGATTATTCCAATACAGCTAGTACCTGCTTATTTCCCACTGTGAAAATAGGAGAACAACTGTTGATGCTATCTAGCTGGGGCTGCATGGGCAATAGACACGAATGTCCAGTCATCTCCCCTCCTCCTCCCTGGCTTCCTTAGTAATGGATAAAATAGCACTGGAGTCCAAAAAGGGTGCAGGCTAGTATTTCCTCTCCTGTGAATTTTCATTCTCTGAGGGTTTGATTCAAAGAAAACAGTACAGGGGAGGGGGAAAGAGCAGAATTAGTGAATTTGTTTCCATCTCCAGATTTGGCATGCGAATGAACAGGGGATGAACAGGGCTATGCTTCCTTTGTTACAAGTCATAGATCCACCTTATTCCGTATTTGCTGGGAACTCAGCATCAGTAGGTGCCAGTCCTCCTTTAGAGGGGTTTGTCCCATCCAGTCCAGCTATCTGTATTGTTTGCCAGCTGTTTAGTTTGCAGTGTAACCCAAGGCGTTAACTGCCTAGGACACAGGAAACCCCTGTTTGGGGTGCAGGCAGCACAAACTATCTGATGGAGGGGAGACAGTAGATCCTGACCTTTTCTGTGCTGGGGGCCATGCACTGCATGTGTTGCTGGCTGCTCCAGTCTGGGCAGCAGTGCTGCCTGGGGATGCTGGCTTTGTCCCTGTGCCAGAGCCATGAGACTGTGGACGTACCATCCATAGTATGCTCACCTGTTAATGGTGAGCACAACCCATTGGCCTCAATACCCTCAATGCTCTGCGTGGAGTTCAGGCAGATCTGCAAAATTTGGTCTTGCATGCACCAGCCTTAATGGCAGAGCTCCCATTCAACTTAATTGATATTCCTGTAAACATCTGCAAGTTCCTGTTTTAGTGGAGGCTACAGCTGGGTGGACTTCTTAAAGGAATGTTTTGCATATTGAGGTTGAAAGGGAAGTCGAGCCTGATACATTAACTTATCATCTGTGTCATTCTCTTGACATCATTTGGATTACTACAAGCATACATGACAAGGAGATTAGGTGCACGATCTTCACACACACATGCTTTTCTTAGCATGTTGATCAGTAGAGATGTTACTTCTCTGAAAACCTTGTTCTAAGTCAAGTGTAGGCAAGCACAAACCTGTGCATGCATATGCAAGTTGAGAGGGCCTATCCTTTATAATGCAGTTTTTTTTCCTTTAGTACCTAGGCAAGATCTCTTATTATAACTCAACCATTAGGGGAAAGAAAATGGAACTTTTCTCAAACAGCTTTTCTATTGGGGAATCTAGTGGCAGTTGCTTTGAAGCACGTGTAATTGATTATCATACATTTATTTTAAAAAGGAGACATAACAAGGAATCTTGCATGATGTTTTGGAATATATCTTCTCCCCACAATGTTCTTGAGGGAAATGTAAGGTTGCAGGCATCATTTCATGCCCTGTATGTTTTTGAACATAAATCAAAGAAATTGTTGGAGAGTTATAGATGTTCATAGCAACTGTAGCTATAATAAACACATGCAGTATATATTTTCCAGGCTATTTTGTATGGGTGAAAAGCTGAAGCTGGCATTTTGTATGAACAATTCAACTTAATCACTGAAAATTTATTTCCTAGTTAGGGTGGTTTACCAGTGTAGCATGAAGTTGTACACCTTCATTTAAGTTCATCTGGTTATGAAGCCTTGGTTAAAATTGGGAAAGAATTTAAATTGGAGCTAGAGACCTTGAATGAATTATTCCCAACGACAAATTTATCATGATGCCTCCATGGTGATATTTACACATATATTATCACCTATGCTGGTTTCAAAGTGTGCTGGATACTTCAGAGAGCAAATAAAAGGCAAGAACAGTATGAAAACTCCATTTTAATTGTACACATAGCACAAAATAAGAGTATAGTTAATACAATGGGACAGAAAATCCTGAACTATTGGGTAGTGCAGAGCTGCCAATGGGAACAGCAACTAGCTTGGTTGCATGCATAGTTCTTGGTGATTGCATTAGTTTTATTCTAAAGTCTTAACAGATGAAAAGGGAAAAGCGACTTTTATGGAGGGATTTGAATGAGGAGAGCCTAGCCACTCTTGTACGAGGATGAAGAAGATGTTCAATATGTTGACAAGGATCCATGTGAATTAAGGAGTTAAAAAGAAAATCTAGTAGTCATAGTTGTTATGTATATGAATAAACTGAAGAAAGGACACTGCGAAAATCAGACACGTTTAGGTGAACGGAGTTTCAGACTTAGTGTTTAAACGAAGTCCTAAGTGAATGAAACAGGTAGGATATGTTTCTTGGAGTCTCTGTGAATTCCTATTGGGTTCCAAGATTGATAATTAAAACTGATACTTCTTTTTTGGAAATGTTGAGAGTCGCTAAAAGGTGAGACTTTTAAAAGTGTCACTGTGCTTCTGCTGAACTTTTGTTTTATTGTGGTTACCTTCAGTCATTCCTCTTTAATTGAAAGAGCCAGAAATTTCTTTTTAAATGAGAAATCTGGTCTCTTATTACTTGACTCCTGAAAACAGCATTTTAAAATACACGAGAAATATTGATGCAAAAGCTGAGATGGTTTTAATTGTTTGTAGTATTAGCCATAAATTGCTTCCTCTTGATGATGTCTTTGAATTTTAAGACCTGCATGAATTGAACAAGGTTTCTAAATTATTACAGCTGTGGGATATCAGGAAGACAGGGCATGGCCTATCTCTGGCACCAGTACCAGTTTATACTTAAGAAGAGCAGGCAGTGGGGTTGGTTCCCAAGGGCCACCCTTTCCGCTGGGGATGGGTGAAGAAGGGATGGAGACATGCAACTTCTGAAGTTGCATAAGCGTGAGGTCAGCCTTCCCTTCATTTCTCATCTCGCTCTACCTCTCCATCCTCTCTGAGCATTTTTTTGTGGTCCTGTCTTAATGGCCAGACCAGGACCCTGTCCTCTGAAGGTTGGAAAATGGACTTTGAATTGTTACTGTTCTCCCTGCTGGATATGATGCTGTGAAAACAAAATTCAATGGGAAAATCAGAAAGGAGAGAAAAGGGAGGACGGAGTGCTGTAAGTTGAGGTGTAGTCGGGAAGACTGGAAGAAGAAAGATCGTGCAGTTCCCATTTGTCCTGTGTTCCGGACCTGTGTATACTTTTACAAAAGAAGGTAGCTGGGGAAGTTGTGTCCCTGGATCTGTACTGACCCAGCTGTGACAGGTGGCGCATAGTTATAAAGGAGAGGTAAGAAGAAGTGGAGTCTAGCCCGGAGTGGACATCCTCCAGCTTTGACAAGTGCCAGTGGGTCAAGTGTGGGGTAGGACTGCTGGATACGGACAGATTACTGCTCTCGTACTCCATTCGGAAGTCTCAGCTTTTCTGTGCTGTTGGGTATTTAGAGGCTCTTGAGGAGAAAATTTCATTCACTGAAATTCCTGCTTCCATAGGGATTTCTTTTTCACTTGTTTTAAATTAGTGTCTTGAGTTCCACCTGGCAAAAAGAACTTGTTTTACTCTGTGCTGAATTTCTAACAGAAACCCCCACCCTCTCCTGCCATACCACAGTCAAAAGAGACCAGGTGGACAAGCGTTGTGAGTGAGTTATGTGAAGTCTGGGCAGCAGGCTGGGCACTGGAGCACAGAGAGCAGGCGGTTCAAGGTCACAGCCCTTCTTATGGTGCATCTGGGAGTGGGGCACACAACCTCAGGTTTTAGTCCTTTACTTTTCTCCAATATGCCATCCCTGTCTCCCATATTAAGCAGCAAAGGGACAGAAGCTGTGTTTTTGTAACATGCATTAAATGTGATGGTGCCGGTTTAGGCATGGAGAGGTGAGGTGATGTGTCAGAGGTGACACAGACAGACAGTGAGCCCAGCTTTTTTGGGTTCCTGTCTTGCATTGTCTCTCGAGGGAGAAAAGCAAGGTTAAACCTGCTGGTGCCACTTTGATTTCTCTGGTGTGACACGGTCCGGGGATGGACAGGATCCTTCTCCCAAAGGAGAGAGACAAAATTGGGTGGAAGCGCATGTTGAATCAATATGGTTACACTGCTATAAATGGTGCCTACCTTTGACAAAAATTATTTTTAATATTTTACTAATCATATTTTGTTTGTGCTTACTTTTTTTTTTTTAATTAAAGGGAGGAGAGGACATGAGCTATGAGTATCTCTGAAAATTGGGCCACAAACCCTTACACTTGTTTGTGCTTGTGAATGAGCGTGCGTGCACGTGTGCAACATGCGTACACAGACTCAGATGTTGTGTATGCGCAGGATCTCAATTATTTTGCTGTTTGAATCATAGAGCATGCTGTCTTGATGTACTGTCAGTTTTGGTTTCTGCCCTTTGGAATAAAGTTCAAAATATTAAAGAAATAACACGCAATATACTAGTAGCTAGAATAGTCATAGTGCCTGAGGGGGAAAGAGGTTGGTGAATAATCAGTTTTACAAATGCCCAGGAAAAAAACCTTAACTCCTCCTAATCAAACTCTGCAATGGTGGACTTTTAAAAGGGATTCTTCTAAATTTTGTTTCTGAGGTTTTCTGGTTATCCTGAAGGGAGAAGTAGGTCCTGTTGGGAAAGCAGGAAAGTTGTTGTAATCTCTACAGTCATTCTCTGACTGTGTGCCAGGGGAATATGTGGTCCCAGTTACTCTTTGGAGAATCACCTTGGGCTAAATGGTGAAACAACTAAATTCAAATTAATTATTGATAATTCTTTAACATCAAATGTGAGGATGTGTTTGGAGTATTGCTTCCCAATTTAAGAGTTGAAATGGTGCTAGCAGATGTATTATTTTTAAATATTGCTTTTCTAATCCTATTAATTTGCTTGGACAGCAGGAAGAAATGCAGAGGCTGATGCAGGTTCTGACCATCCCTGGTTTGGTTTTGGAGGGCTGAGGCAGGAGCTAAGGGGGCACTAACAGATATTTGGGGTCACATTGGAACTTTAGTCAGAATACCAAACTTTGCTGAATTTGGGATGTTGCGCTCCATGGTTTTAGTCCAGGCTAGATAAGATATTAAATGAGAGAACCAGCCCCCTCCCACTCCCAAAATATTTTGACTCATACTATATATCAGGAAAAAAAAGCACCGAGAAGTGTGTGACTGATGCGAGGCAGGCTCGGGATTAATTTAGTATAAACAGGATGCCTGTTGCACTTAATTTAGCAATTCTAGGGCAGAAAATGCTTTTGAGCACAGCTAACAGCTTCTCATCTGCAAATGCCACAATCAAGACAAAGCAAAAGATACTGTGGCAAATTCTGCAGTCCACAATCGTGACACAGTCAAAACCTATTACAGCGAGGGAGACTTCTGCTTGTATCACAGCTGCCTAGGATGCAGGATTTCAGAGTGGCATTAATAAAAATAATACAGTAAATATACAGTTTCAAAAGTCCTGCAGGACATGCAGCAAATGCCGGTGATTTGAACTGGGTGAAGTTGTCAAAGGTTGCTTTGCTCTCCAGAGCCTGGCAGTAGCTCCACTGAAATGTGATGCCATTGGTTTTCAGCAAAGGTTTCTTTCTGCAGGGCTGCAAACAGAGATCAGCTGCTACTGTGTATACACAACTAGGGAGCAAATCAAGCAGCACATTTAAGCAGCCTTTTTAACCCTGAGACTTTCCAAGATTTCTTCTTCACGCAGGAAGTTTCCTTTATATTGTCAGCTGTAGCACTTTGCTCATGTAATGAGATCAGAGCTAGGATCACTGCTGCACAGTAGAAAGACTTCCTTAAGACATTTGTCCTTGAAACTGCACCAAACTCTTGGAAGAACCCAGAACCTGTAAGTATGTATGATATAGGCAACAATAGCACGGTGCAAAGCTGCAAACAAACATTATATGATATCCGATTAGCAGGGAAGGAGGGAATTTCTTTTTTTGATGTTATGTTACATTCATTTTCAATTTGTTCTAAGGAAACAAATCAATTCGGGCTTCTGATACAGTGACTTTGCAGTAGATGAGCTAGTAGTAATATGTTTGATTTAACTATTTGTTGCTGTCATGTAGCTTGTGGGACAAATATTGTAGCCATCAAACTGTAGAGAACTTTTCTTATGTTTTTAGGCATTTTTAAAGGATTTGGGGGGTCCATCTTGCAAATAAGTTTCTGCTTTGCTCTTTGATTTTGGCAACCCCACCCTACGCCAAACTATAAATAACAGGGCAAACGGAATTAGTGCGTATTGTTCTTAGGTGGCAATAAAATATATTTGTTTGCAGGCTTAATTTAGTCGTTAACAACATTACACTGTTTGGGGTGTTTTTTGTCTTAATTGGATTCTACTCAAGGCTGTCTATTTTGTGTTTTACTATCTTGTCTGTGTCTGTTTAAGTTACTTTGCCGGGACTGCAGTCTGGTTAAACCTGTATTTAAGCGCTATTTATATTCCAATCACATTTCTGGTAAAATAAGTGTTTGAGATTTTATTTTTTTAAAACCTTGAACAGTATAGTTCTATTAGCAGTGAGTGCCAGAGAAGGCACAGCATGGATAAATGTCAGACATAGACCTCATAACCTAGGTCTTCTGTGTACTAAGTCTGACCCAAACATGTCCACTTTTGCGACTGCAACTAATAAAAGCCTTGAGGTCCCTTTCAATATATTTTTCATACATAATGATAGTTCTGTTTATCAGATTAATTTCTCCCAGGTTAGCCTGATTGATAGCTGGATTGTGGTTTCTTAAGAGCTTTCTCCATGAAACCCCACTGAAGAGCTGCATTCCATTTAACCAGTGAATGTAAAAACTGGTAACCATGGATTCAGCCACCACTAACTGTCGAGAGCAATGACTTGTTGTAAACAATACAAATGAGCCAGGATAGCAGAAGCAACCAGACATGAAATGATTTTAATAGAAATTACGGTAAAGGTCATGTGATACTGTATTGGCTTGAATTCAGTGTTAAAGGGAAAGTATTTCAGTTTTTCAGGTTTGATTTAAATTGCACATCTCCACTGGCTTCACATTTGTTTAAGACCTCCAGAAGGGCAAATGAAACAGTCCTTTGGAAAAGCCTCTGCTTAATTGCACATTGTGATTTAGGCCCTGATCCCTAAAGTGTAGGAATAGCTCTAATCAGTGGGATTATTCACATACTAAAAATTCAGTGTGTTTGTAGGATTGAGGCCTTTCTAGATAAATTGGTAAGGAAAAGAAATTATATTTTAAGGAAATAATGATCTGTCACTAAAGGTAAATAATGGAAATGCAAGTTTTGCTGGTGGTGTGTGGTTTGGTTGGAGATTTTTGTTTGCTTGTTTCAATAACATGAAAACAAGTTATATTTATCCCTTTGCTTTTAACTGTTATGACTTTCATTTCTCACCCACCATTGTTCAGATCCTCTTCCTAATTTTTAGCCTCTCTTTTGGAAAACTGGTAAACCATAGTGTCAGCTATTATAATATAGCATGATGATAGGCACATGCAGATCGCATGAGCAGTCGTGTGTCCTGTCTCAGGAATTTCCATCCCTACAAAATCTTTGCTGACTCCCAGCTGTCACATGGCTGTCACTCACAAATTCTAACCATAACCAAATCCTCCTCTCTTGGGCATGCGCTCACCAAACCTCTCTATGTAGCCGTAGACGCAGGCACCAAAGTCTCTGCTTAAGCACTTTCTCTGCGTAAATGGGTCTCTCCCCCAAGCCTGCTGCATACCACTAATGTTTTTTGCCTTAATTTTTTTCTGGGTACTACTTCCCTGCTGTGCATGCCCTTTATAAGGAGGAACCTGGAATAGGAATAGAAGTCAGTAAGAAATGCAAACAAAATTGCTTTGTGTGTTATTTAATATAAGAATTCAAACTTTCATGGCCCCCTAAATCTCTCCCAAAAAATTAACCCTTACTTTTCTGTAGACAGCACTGTCACATTGCAGTATACTGACTTACGGTTTTGTGTATTAATCTGTCATAACATTTATATAATTTGAAAAATTTAGATTATAGGAGTCCCATGCTGGTCCTTTGGTTATTTCTATATTTCCGAGTTATTTCTATATTGCATACATGTCACATACATCTGTGGTCTTTTATCAGTAATTATGATTTATATATTTTTCAACCAGAAGCATTTCAAACAATTCTCATCCATCTGTTACAGCTGACCAGTCTCAGTCAAGCACTAAAATGCATAGGTAGATGCAGGACAAATCCTGCTTTCACTGTTCTTCTGAGCTGCCTTGCCAGACCGAAGGGGCGATTGCTTGTGTGAGTTGGGAAGGTAAGATTTGGCTTATACATAGATTAACAGCAGGCAAAAATCGACTGACTTTTACTGTAAAGAGATAGTTTTGAAAATTAAAAGGAAAGCATTTAAACAGGAATATTTTTTGGGAAAAAAAGACAAATAGCAAAATATTTTCTGTTGTTTGACTTTGTCAGTATTAAGTGTGTGTTGGGGTACTCCTGTAGATCAGACCTAGAAGCATATTAACATTTTACCAAAAGGGAGGAGGTGGCTGGACTGAAAAGATACCACCTTGACTTTGCGTCTTTATCCTGGAAGGAATCCAGAACTGAAAGTAAAATGCAGGTGAAGGCACAACAAGACTCAAGACCAATATCCACGTAAATTGGGGAAACTGCACTGGCCTCCTTACCGTGTGCTGATTATGAAGCATTAGTAATTCCTACACCCCTTGAAAACCAGTTGGGGGCTGTTTGAATCCTTGAGCCTGGCAGAAAAAACCAAGTTTCAGTCTGGAGGGATAATGCAGTGTTCAGGAAGGAAGGAGTGCACCATGGCCCCATGGACTTCCCTGGCATGGGACAGCAGACAATTTTCCTTTGCTTAAAGCATCTCTGGCATCTTTATGATCTGTAGCATATGTGCTTATCTACTCCTCTGTATTGTGCATCAAACACTCATTTTGTAATGCAAAACTTGCAGGAATTTAGTGAGTGAGCTGCCAGAACTTTTTGCCCATCTGCAGATAGGAAGAACTGGGAGGCAGATCCCCTTGTTTCTCTCCCAGTTTGTGAAATTCAGGTGCTGGTTGATGGGCAGCTGCAGGAGTCTTAGACCAAAATTCTTATTTGAAGCAGAGCACTGTGAAGATGCATTTGAATCACCAAAATGGAGACCTCAGTGTTTTAGCCATAGAGGAATCTCAGTGTTTGCAGTCAGGCAAATGTTGCAGTGCATACCTGGGGTCTGTCCATTATTTACCATTAAAATAATTAGTAATAATTAATGATATCTCCCTTATAAAAACAGTAGTATAGAGTAAAAACAATCAGCTGTACTTTATTATTGTAATTCTAATCTACTTTTATGCCGAGACTGCTTTTGCAGTTAGATACTTTTTATATATGAAAATATATTGGCAGTCCTGTCAGCTAAATGCAAGGGGGGTAAGTACAGGCACCTTTAAAAAATTAAAAAATGCATTTGTGGCATGGAGATACCAGG
>NW_008677021.1:11703-32344 GCF_000695815.1 Acanthisitta chloris
CTACTCACACTTTAATTCGTGATTGAGATGGCCAATGGCACTGCAGGTAAGTGAGAAATAAATCAGTAGCTTTTGCCAGGTGGACTTTTGGCTATCAGGAATTGGACTGAATCTACTTAATTCCATGGAGCATGGCAAACTACTTGGTCACTGAATAACAGAATATTGTTCTTTGAATTATTAACTCTTTGTAAACATTACAGTGTTTTATAAATTTCTGCACCTTTCCAGTTTTACCTCTCAGCAGGTGTGGGTAAGCGAAATGGTTTTTTCTGAGGAATCCTATAGTCATTTTGTATTTTGAACATTGCCAAATATACTTCTTCCCATGGGCTATTGAAGACCCATGATTTATGAGTTGTAATGTTCTCCAGGTCAGCAAAACTCTCATAGGGTCTAAAGACAGGACTGTGGTCTGTATCAGCTGCATTAACTTTCCATTAACTTTCCACAACTAGAATGCGTCTTTGATTATTCTGCATTATTCCTTTGTACAAAATAAGGTTGTTCTCTGTGTAGTTAAGTTTTAGCAGAAGCAGACTGTCACTGACCATCATCTTTTGCATGCATAGACTCTCTCCTTCCTGGCAAGGCTTTAGGCCCAGATCCACAAAAGGATTAGATGCCTTAAGTGGGACTTAAGTGGGATTTAGGCATTGAAAGCCCAAACTGAGATCCTCAATATCCCCACTGAACTGCCACCTAACCTTAGAAGTTGTCTAACCTGTGTGAGTGCCTACGTTTTCAATATCCAGCTTTCCCAGGTGGCCAGAGATCTGCTTTGGATGTTCTCAAGCACTTCCATCCTGACAAGGTTGAGCCTCTTTGCTCCCATCTTTCCCCTCATATCCCAGTGGACTTCAGAAAGTGCAAACTCCTCTTGCAAAATGGTGGATTTCTCTGCGTGATGTATCTCACTTTCCCCAGCTGTGTCCTTGAAGGAAAGGACCCTCCAGTAGGTTTCTTACAGAACCAGCCTGGGAAGCTTGAAAAAGGTATCAAAACTAAAAAAACTGAGTATTGCTGCTTAAAAATGCAGGTCCTAAGGAAGAAGTGTGACTACTGATGAGTGTGGCCTTCGTTGTCTCTTACTGGCAGTACTGGACTGTTTTCTCATCAGTGATGGCTGCTCTATTGCACAGGCAGAGCACCTGAAAGTTCAGTACTACAATGCAAAATTATTATTGCTCTTAGAGGTTTCCTTGGAGAACCCAGGCCCTGGTGTTTTGTAATAGCAGATTTTGGAAGAAGAACTCTTTTCTGTAAGAAGTCACTTAGGGTTTCGCCTGACTGTGATACACCCAGAAACAATAATCACTTTTTTTAGAGCTTCAGTCTCAAGCACTTCAGGAGCTGTGGCAGGATTGATAGCTGTCTCACTCAGCGGAGGCCAAAGCAAATAATGTCTTGTTAGTAGCTGAGCAAGTGGTCCTGTGCCATCACTTATTTCTCAGCTGTACTCATGACATTTCATGTGTTCTCAGCTATGTCTGTTGTTTGTTTAAATCTTGCTCAGTTCCTTGATTTATCAGTTTTCTGTAGACTTTTGCTCGAGTAGTCCCAAATGCTATCCTATTTCAAATAGATGCATCCTTATCAGCAAATAGTCTTTCATCAATCGCTTTAACTCTTTCACGTAACTCTGCATACGTCCACTTTGACCTTCTGGTTTTCTAAATATTAGATTTATTTTTTAAATGGTGACAGTATTTAGAAAATCTCTTAGAACTTCTGAATCATTCAGGTTTTCTTGTGCAAAAGTACCTTCTATCCACATTAATAGATGAGAATATTCTTCTTTTTCTCTTTTTTATTTTCCCCCCCTGAAAGAGAGAACTTTTTCTCAGGGAATTCCTAGTTTTCTAGTTTGTCAAAGACGGCTAGACTGTGTGCAGTCTTAATATTATTTCTTGCTGCTTTTGATTAATGTACAATCTTGAGAGCAACAATACAGTTTGTAGAATATATTTCTATAGAGGTATAGCCTAGGAACTATACAAACACAAAAGATATATTATTTTTAAATTTAGAAACTGCAGTCATGAAAAGCCTATATATTGTGAATAAACTTAACGTGTAATAACAAGTGCAATGTGTGTTTCTTACAAAGCCTAGAAGTGCTTATATTGAGGTAGCTAAAATTTGTAGGACTGTCTGTGATAACGACATCTTAACAGCTAAGAATATTATTCATGTGTTTTTAAAACTGATACAGGGAGAGCTGTTATTTTAATGAAAAATATATGCTATAAATTAACCTGTAACTTTCAGTCCACTAACTTTGTGATTTCATAATAGCTTGCTTGAATTATTATACATTTAGTTTGGTATTTCAATACATGCAAACATTGTGAGTATTAATTCATCATACATCATGAACGTATGACTAACCAATTTTAGGCATAGGAAGTTCAGCAAGTATTGTGCCTTGTTAGTTGCCAGATCACTTGCGTGCTTGCTAAATCCCATGCACAGTGCTTCCGTTTGCTGAGTTACTCATTGAGCTTTTAATAGTCAACTTAATTTTAGTTAAGGTTCGGTTTAGTAACTCTTGCAATTAGTGGAAAATATTGCCAGCATTCATCTGGTAAACCATATTACATACGAAAGGCACACACATGGTGTGTGTGGAGGTAAAAGATAACAGATCGATTCTGATGGATCTCATCATGACTAGCTTTTAAGGGTAAATTACAGAACCTTTTAATTATTGTGGGTAACCTTGCAGAAAATTGAATCTTGAGTTCACACATAGGAGGAAGTTTGGTCTCCCTCGCTCACCATCACTTCCCAATGCTGACAGTGGCCCTGTACACTGGGGTCTCCCAGCTGCCTGTCAGGCTGTGGGTTTCAGATCAGAACTTGTGATGTGCAGCTTCTGAAATGGGCTTGGAGCCCTCATAAAAAAGAGAGAACTTCTTTTTTGGACATGCTTTTGAGCTGTGTCTTGCTTATTTGCTTTGTGTCTCTGAAAACAACTGAGGCAGGAGGTAAGTCTGCTGCTTGACTCTTTTAAGGCAGTTTTATGGGTTGTTTTATGGGTACGGGTAAAGGACTACAGGTGAGATTTTTGCCCTCATATAAAATGGAGATATGACTTCAGCCAGCCTGTTAGCATCTTGAGAAATGAAATACTGGGGTCAATAACCATAACTAAGGCTTAACTAGGAAATAAAGGCAAAGGTAGAACAACCAAATGCAGCAAGAGGATGTTTGTTTTTTTTGTTGCCAAATGAATACGTTAAAATGGATGTGTCTGGCTGATGTTACTGGAAAATAAAGCCTGGATGTTCCCACAGGATGGGCACTACAAGGACAGTTAGAGCAGTCTTGTCATGTCAATAGTGCTCAGGTCTGATCTGGGATTTCTCAGATCCATAAATACCCAAAACACAGGTCTCAGACAAAATAAGTAGAAATCGTGTAACAGAGGAGGCACGAGGGCATATGGCGTCTTTGTCATACTTGTGTCCCTTGCTCAGAAGTAAATGCCAGTTAGTTTTGAGTGAAGTGAAATTCAGGAGTACGTGTGCCAATCCAGTCCATTGGACTATAAGCCACTCTCTTGAAACTGTCTTCTGTGTGCAGGGTCCTACTCCACTTAGAAATACACTGATTTAAGTAAAAGTAGTTGTATGTTTTTCCCCTAGAAACCTAATACAGAAAAGAGGAGACTGTCAATAGGCCCCTATTGAGCTGGGTGGAGAACAGGCAGCAGAGAACTCTGATTTGTAGAAGGATGTAGGCAAGTGAGGATCTTTGCATATGAAATCGTTCCCTGGCTGTATGGAAAAGCATACAGGATAATGCCTTGGCTTCGCTGAGATAAGTGGGAATCAGTCTGGATATCACTGTAGATTCTGTATACTCCTGTGGTGCTCTTGCCGGTGGCAGAAACCCCAGTACAGACTTCAGCAGAATCCTCACCATCGCACTGGGTTTGATCTTTACAGGAAAAGTATTACTGCTAGTAATATTATGGAATAAAAAATTTCTGCCAAAGACAGGGGTTTTAAAGCTTTCTATTTTATATTTTGACCCCTGTTCTTCTGAGTGATACCAGCATAGGAATTGAAACATTTGTAGGGCTTTTAGCAAAGGAGGGCAAGAATGTTGGTGTTTTTCCTGTTACAGGAAACTGAGGATCAAGCTTTAGGAAGCAAATCATAAGAGGCCTTGAAAAAGGAAAAATAGCAATACCTACCTTAGAGGAATATTTGTTTGTTTTTAAAGTTATGTGAACCCCTCGACAGAAAGGAAATAAGCTAAGAAATTCCAGGCGATTATTCCTCTGTGATAGAAGTATGTATTTAGTTTCTGTTAGTCTCCTTTATTTATAACAAAACCTTTGAATATAATTTCCAAGACGTTCAGCTATGAGAAACGAAGTGATAATGAGGACAGAGGATAGGTCCTAAGTCTGCAAATATATGTGGGGAGATGGTGAGCTTGACCTACTAGGTGAAAGAAAAGTCAGTATAGCAACTGCATGAACACTTCAAAGCATGCACCTAGTTTGCTGCACTAACTTAATTATCCCTGCTATAGATATGTTTGACAAACATATCTATAGCCCAGATCCTGTTACTTCTCAGTGGGAAATAGCAGAAGGCTTCTGTTTAGTTGCCAGTTGACTGAATCCTTCCTTCTACTTCCTTGCATTACTCTTTTCAAGGACTTTGCCTGCCTCTTTGCTCATCTGATGACAGAAGCTCACATCTTTCTGTTTAATGGTGGAAAATATTGTAGGATGGGGAATGATGCAGACTGATGGGATGGGTGTAAAATAACTTTTAAGCAAGTCTGATGAGGATTGAATCCTGTTTTAATCAAATACTGCCTGAACCAACCAAAAATAAGCTTTTATCACTCGTGCTGAATCAACCGTATTCTGGTGTCAGCACTATTTTTCAGCAAGCATCTTGGCATCTTGCATCCCCTGTGTAATAGTACAGGGTGTTTTCGAGCATCCCAGTGTTGTTGACTTTCTCCACAAATGGTATGATGTGAAATGTGAAGAGGCAGGAGTACCCCAGCTCTTCCCATCACACAAAAATGCAAGCTGGTGCCCTGTTCTTTGACACTAAAACATGGCCTGCTGTTGGCAACCTGTGGTCTTTAATAGGCAAAGACCATGGGGAACTTTCCAGGTTTTTAGTCTTTCTGTGTCTATAAAGTCTGTTATGCAGGGAGGTACAGTTTTTAAATGTGGTCATTTTTAATTTCTGTCCCTGGAGTCTGGCTGACAGATTGAGAGTGCAGAGGATGGGAGTGGGCTGAAAAGACAAGCTGAAAACATGGGATGTATACATACATTAAAATGGAGCAAAACAAAAATAAATGAACTTAGGTGAACACAGATGGGATCTGTTTCAGGGCCACTCTTAACACCTGTTTTAGATGGCCTGTGGTGAAAATCATTAGCTTAAAAAGATGCTATTTATGTCTTCTCTGAACTGAGTTTACAAACTCACTCTAGCAGTTCTAACTGGAGAGAATAGAGATAAAATCATGGTAGATTTGTTGCTTTTTTGTTTGTTTGTTTGTTTGTTCTGAACAATACTATTTTCATTGCAAACCTTAAAAAAACTCAAACCACAAGCTTTGACATGTATTCTTTTTCATACACGTTTATATTAGCTACATCCCTTGTTCAGAAGCCCACAGGCATTGATGTATGCTAAATATCATTTGTTCATCAAAGGCTTAAAAAACAGCAATGTGGTTTCATAGATGTAAATCTGGAATTTATCCTCTGTCTTTTGAGGTGTTACTGTGGATTCCCACTTTTGTAGCAAAGATCAAAACTTGTTGACAGTAGCTTTCTGATGTAAGAATGCAGGTGAACATGGATATGTTTTATCAACTCCCTTTGCTCTCCATGCTGATTTTGACAGGTCATGCTGGAAGTAACACTTTGAGCTTTCCAGATTTTGTTGTTCCATGTTGGCCTTTGAATTTTGTTATGAAACCCTCCTTCTGTGATAATTTTTGCAAATTTGTCTCTTTTGGAGGAAAGCAATGACTTTTCCCTATTTCTACCAAACTCTTCATGGCTTTGTGTTTGTTTACTTTATCATAATAATTTTTATTTTGCCTTGATGATTCTTAAATCTACTTTTTCCTTTACATGTGCAAAAGAATAAAGGTTTTTAAAAGAGGCATTTATAGTTTGATTATTGTCTGCTTTCCTACTATCACTGAAAGGAGGACTGCGTCTCACATGACACATTACACATGTAGCTAGAATTACATAGGTGCATGGTAAGCTATTATTTTTAAACACAGACCATTTTAAACAAGGTATTAAAAACAATCAATGTATGGAAAATTAAGGAAAAACTATTCCTATAATGCATATATGCACCTTTCCGTGTCAGCTGTAAGAGAAGCGTGCTCATACTTGGTGGTAGTGATGTAGTCTAATGGAAAGAGCAAATGCCTGGGAATCAGGTGGTGGGTTGCATTCTGGCTCTTCCCTGTTCTGCATACCTTTGTAAAATATTTTGAGATTTCTGGATGATAAAAAGAACTACGTATTATTTAAGTCTACTTGGTTAGACGCTAGTAGGCTTTAGTCTGTATTATTTTCTGGTTTATTATATGAATAGAGTGTGAAACTGCTAGGAGAGCCTTTAGTTCTTTCCTTTGGTGTCTTTTTCTGGCTTAATCCCATTTTATTGGGTAGTAAAGCATATAGCAGCTACTTTTGCAATGAGGAGGTGCATAAATAGCAAACAGTGAACAATGAGTAGTTTTTTGGATGATGACCCTCTTGGTGTGTTACTGTGGGGAAATGACAGGTGTATGCTGTCCCGTGATTGTCCACGTAGCTAGTACTTCTTCAGTGTCCAGCCATGTGCTCCCTATCCCATTTTGCTAAAAGGCCACTCAGTCCTCTCTAAACAGTGACAGGAGAAGAAAGCATAGCTTGAAAGCCCCACCAATGACAGATCTGTATTTATGGCTTTATAGTATATGTGCCACTCAAAAGCATAACCTCTAGGATGGGACTTCCAAACTTCCACCATCACAGAAGGATCTTTCCTGCTGTGCAATGTCATGGCTGGAGCAGACCCCTCTTAGCTGCTGGACTATGCACAAAAGACCTTTACAGCAGTTCAAGCAATGCTGGCTGCCCAAATACCTAGTTTGCCCTTTCCTCTGGGATGAGAGCAGCAGGCTGGATTTTTCCATATCAGTATGTAATAGCTCACTTAGTACAAGAAACATGCAATATAGCTGGAGAACCTTGCTCTGAATAATCATTTGTAACCGAAAGTGAGGATTTCTAAAACAAGATCACTAGTCTGGAAAAATTGTATGTATTGTGTTAAAGGAAGTCTCTGAGCTGCAAATAGATGGATATTGGGAAGAGCAGTCTGGGGAATTGTCACACTACACTTGCTCTGTGACCTTCACTAGGCATCTGCTGTTTGCCACTGGCCTGAGCAAGCCTGTAAGTGTAAGTGGCCCTTTGGTTTCACCTGCCATGGCCATTCCTCGAGATACAGTAGAACACAGGTGACCGTGAATATGTGTACGTGGGGATAGTGAGTGGACATTCACTGTGGAATATATAGCAGTGGGGACATTAACTAAATCACTTCACAATCCCTTTCCGGATAATTTATCTTTTTTTTTTCTAAAGGTGTATGAAAATGCTGTCGACTACTTTGTACTTGAAAGTCCAGCAAATTCAACAAACTTATTTATGTCTTGTTCTTTGGGTGTCGTCTGTAGTGAGAACTTAAACTCCTGCAGTTCTAACCCTGTATTTCCAATTCAGTGTGTATGGTCACCAGAATGCCATGGGAGGTTTTTTAAAAAAGTATTATTATTTTGTTTAATTTGCTTCTTTGTTAGTCCACAGCTGTAAAAGTAAGGGCAGACTGTGACAAAAAGAGATGACTTATAACTGATGTTAAATAAATACTCTTATGACATCAAAAATGGAGACTGGACCCTTGCGGGAATTTTAATGTCTCACAGAAGAGACATGACACTTCCCTTCAGTGTGGAATGTAAATGCCACCTTTGTGAATGGCAGAATATGTTATCCTGCGGCATAGTCATTTCACCTGCTCGTTTTTAAGGGGCTGTCCCACCTCTGAAGCCTAGGAGCTTGTCTGAGATATTATTTATTTAATTCAAAAATGTAATTGTCTCCAGGATACCCTTGTCTAGAGTTTCTACAAAGTCTATAGAGGCTTGATGCATGATGGATTATTTTTTTTTTACCAAGCACCTGCTTTCTTTGCCTAGCTCAGTTATGCAGCAAGGTTGTTTTTACAGTACTAAGAAGTGAGCAATATATTCCATATGCCACGAAGCTTTGTAAAGAATCCTGCTGATGACAATTTCACAGCTGCTGAGAAATAGGCCAAGCCTTCCCTATAAAGTGACAGTAGGGAAAAGAATATCTATTCCATTGGGATTGGCCATGCATCCTTCCCAACTTTTCCCGTCTTGAAGGAAAATGCTAGCACTTCCGAACTATGTAACAACAGATGGTGGCACAAACCAATTTCTACTGCAAAGCCATTTGGTCAGGAAGTATTGAAAAATGTTTTGGAATAGTGAAAATGAATTCTTGGCTTCAGGGCTACCAGCAGCCTACTAGAAACGAGACATGAAGCAACTGTTTAACAAACCCAAGAGCCTGCTTGGCCTTGAAAGAAATGGCTTTGGTCAGACATTTTTGAAATTAAAAACTTTGCATACGTAGGGGCTGGCTTTCAGAAGCGTTCTGTATTATTATGGGTGCTATAAGAATTAGGTTCTTAATTTCTGGTCACTGATTGCTTGACCAACTACCAAGAAAGCAGCCTTCAAAATATGCAGAATGACCTCCAGCTGAGACAAGCTTAATATAGCTCCTACTGGCCTAGTCAGGTGGAACCCTCCCTTTTGGCTCAGCCGATTTGCTGCCCACAGACCATGAAAGTCCCAGGGCTCTGGTAACATACAGGAACACAAAATTAATGCAGAAACAGCACAGGCCGCTCTACTGATGGGTTGCGTTCAGCGAGTTGTGTGCGTCCTCAAGCTGATGGACGCAGCAGGTTCTTTTGGTGATTCCCATACCTGACCAAATGTGCCTCTTTAGAGACCACTTTGGGAAATAGAATTTGTTTCTTTTTAGGAGTGCACCATAGTTGTCTGTCTGTGCCATCACTCTCTGAAATAAACAGCAACGTTTTTCCTCCAGCATTTCTATTGTGAGTCTTAGCTGCTCATATAATGCCAATACATTGAAAATGGCTTGAGAGAACTCCCTATAGATGTGTAACATAAATGATACTAGCTGAGCCATCTTGTTTTATCTATTCTGTTATAAATGTATACCAAATTATACGGTAATGTCATGTCACCAGAAACAAAGAGCAGATGGAAGTATCTTTCCACATATTGACTCATGTTACTCTGATGAAAGGAATTTGTTTCTCTCCTTCTGTCAAGCCTGCTAGCCTCTGGCAAGAGATGCAACCCTTAGCGAGGAGAACTTTACCGATAATGTTCAAGTGTCCATCTGATTTAAATAGACTATCATTGGCCAGTATAGTTAGCCTGCCTCAACAACTGTTTGGAGTAGCCAGTTCTATTTCTTATGTTTGTGTAAGGTAACTTAAACCAAATAGTGTTATTCCAGGTTGAGAAGACCCCAGGGAATTAACCCTTGAGTAAACAGATATTCAGCTTTTTTAAGGAAACCTTCAAGGCCCAAATATTGGGCCCTTCGGAGAAGAATCCTAATGAAGCAAGTGCCAGGTCTCTGAACTGTACTTTATTATAGAAAAATGACATCCCCAGAACACAGGTTGCAAGCACTGTGTAAAGCTGCCAAAAATACAGTTTGCAAAGCGCCAGCAAAATCCTGACATAAAATAACTATAGTTGTACTGTGAGCAATTGAAAAGCAGATACCCTCTGTATTTCTGTTTGTTGCAAGTGGTATTTGACTTGATGAGAACGGAGTTCTCAGATTGAAAACACGTGAAGCTGAAGTCAAAAGGGAGTCAGTGTAATCATTAACTGACTCACCTGGATGTGACAAGTAATGAACCAGTCTAAACTTGCCTGGAGCTTTCTTTGGGACAATACCCACGGGGGAAACCCTCTTACGCTCAAGTGAAGCATTATCAAATGGGCCTTTTCTTTTCCCCAAATGCCAGGTCTTTTCAGTCTTGTCTCTAACACCTGAGGACATATAACTGCTGATCTCAGCATCCCAGCCCACATTTGCATCTCAGGGCTTGAGTACAGGGTAGTAAAATCCCTAACACAGCCTTTTTTACAAAAATTGCATATGCTTTTTGTTTGTTTCTTTTTTTCTTACTAGTCTGCTCCCACAATGAGGAAACGTTTTATCTGCCGCGCTGGGATTTTTGTGTTAGCAAACCTCTTTAACCAGCATTTGGCTCTTTCCACTTTCTTACTTTGATTTGGATGACTGCCTGAAGCACCTGCTAATGGCCTGAAGCGTTCAAGCCGAAATTTGGAGCTCCTGTCCCACACTCACTCTGTTTTGTTTTGTTACCTGCCTTCTGGAGCACCTGCTCCACAGTTTGGGCTCAAGAGCCTGCTTTCCACCCGCTGACAGCAGTGCTCTTCAGAACACTGCCACTCCTCGGCTTTGTCCTGCTCTCTCCCCTGCTCTCTGCAGTACCTGCTTCAGCTTTGTCTGGGCTTCAAGGTAACATCGATGAGTCCTGCTTGTTCTGGTGCTTGAGCGAAGAATGGTGTTTCCCCTGGTATCCAGGAACAAAGGTGATGCAAAAATAAATCAATAATTGTGGTCATCCTAAAATCTTCACCATGGCATTCATCAGCAGAATATTTTAGTTTTTTAAAACAGGCTTTATACAGGAATTATGAGCCAGGACAGGTTGCTGAAATCAGCTTGTAGGTCAGTGGTGGTCAGAAGCCAAATAGGAATTCAGTGTTCAGGAAATATATGAAACAGCATGGTCACTTAACAGAGAAGAAGAAAAAAACCCTGAAAGACCTGAGGAATGTTCCTCCCTTTTTCCTTGCTTTCTCTGCCTTTTGATGATTTTTTGTATGTTTTTCCATGAGGTCGCTCCTGATGTCTAAACATAGGGAAGGCTGTAAGAAGTAGCACTTCAGGCTGTGTTTCATGAGAAAATCTTCCTTCCTGTTAAGGGGCAATTCTAATGCAGGGTTTCAGAGAGAAAAACTTATAGCAGGAAATTTTATTTCCATTCTGCCTTGGGAAGAATTAGTTTTTCCAGTCTTGGTCTGTGCCAGGGGTATAATTTACATGGACCTTCCGTTTCCAAAGAAGCGTTTGTTTCCCTGTTAGAAGGATACTGTTAATAATGACAGAAGAACCCAAATATTGGCTTCCTGCCTATGGTATCTTCCACTTACTTTACTGACAGGGTCATCCTCTTTCCCAGTGAGCTATATTCCTTAGTATAGCCACACTGTGCCCTCCACCCACCTTCCACTTTGGAGCTGTGTGGGGTTTTCCCTAGGAACCAAAGCATCTCCCTGGGTGCCTGAGCTGCAAACTGCAGCTTGTCCACACCAGGGACATCTGCTCCTGCAGCACTGGGCAGGGCAAGGGCTGATTATTTTTTTTTTTTCTCGCTTTCCTTTGGTTGCCTCAAAATAACCCTAATTAATTTTGTGGAGAGTTTAGTGTGCTCCCATCATGGGATTGCTCTTTGTGTGGATCTCTTGCATGCTATATTTAGGTATGGTTTTTGGAACACCATGTGACCCGAATCAGATAACTTCAGAACTACTAATCATGTCTTTGACACTGACTCCCTCCATGGCTTTGGGGCATTTTACGGTTGTTTTATTGCATGCACAATGAAAACATATACTCATCTGCCTTATGAAAGCTGCTGCCAGGGTTAACAAATATTTAAGACACTGGTTTAAATTAAATTTCATTTTATTATTTCTATTGCAGTTGAAGTTTTATTGTTTCTTAGATGTTTAACTTCAGAAGATGATTCATTACCACCTTAGTTTTCTTAATGGATGCCCCTGTTTCACAATTTTGAAAGAAAGAAAAAAGTTTCTTCTGTGTTTGTAGATGAAAATAGGGCAGAGAGAAAAACCTAAATGCCCTCATTTCCTGTCCCACACAAACTTTCTTCCTTTGTTTACTAGTTGGTCGATGTGTGTAGATGAAAATCCCAAAATCTTGACCTGAACTATTTCCCCCTATGGTAGCTATGTCCCTTTTCTTAGCAAGGGAAGTTAGTTATCTGCTTGGTTTTTTCCTGATGTTTCAAGTATGCAGCCTGACTTGTATCCTGTCTTAATCTACTGCTTGAGGCCACTCAAGCCCTGGAGGAAGCCAAGCTCCCTTTGGCTCTACATCTAGCATGGCTAGGGTTTGGAGCCTGTCATCCATTTCAAGGCATCATCTCTTTGTTACTCATGTCCATAATTGTTGCTTTCTGTGTCTTGGATACTTCTGCAGGAAGCTGTGGTGCTGGCATTTCTTCTGACTTCATCTTTTTTTGCCCTAACACCTTAAGGCCTTTTCATAGGCAAATGGATCAAAAGACCTGTTTGGCCTTCAGTAGCTGGAGAGGAGCTCAGTTTGACCAAGTAGATAGTTCCTTATGGGATAGGAAAAATTATGGAAATCTTTCTCATCGTTTAGGGAAGTAGTAAACAGAGAGGAAAAGAATTCTTCCTTATTGCAAGTCAAATTTCTTAAGTCTAATTATAAATAGTAGCTCCCCCCCACTTTTTTTTTAAATTCCTTTAGAATTGAATCTTTGCCCAAGTGCTTATTCTTTCCCTTCTACAAAGGCAGTAAGAAGCAAAATAACACATGAACCAAAAATCAGCTTTGAGAAAAAGGCAGATAATGAAATACCTGCCAAAGACTCTGCAATACATGCCTTGTCAGAGGGAAAAAAAAAACTTATATTTGAATCTCTGATATGTAACTACACCAGAGTAGTTGGGGAAAATTTGTTTGAAGATGTATTACGTTCCACGATCAAATGGAAAAAATGGCACCTGTCATCATATTTAGAAAACAGCTGGGTAATATGGCCAAGTGCCATAGTCTCTTTTCACATGGCCTTTATGCTGAAACCATCCAAGCTCCATTCTCAGCAACTGAAGAAACCCTGTGCCTTTAAATGGTTACAGAAACATCTACTTAGGGGCCAGCTCTTATTGCAGCAAAGCCTGCCTCTGATGCTTCTAATTAGCAGTTAATGGATTATACTTTACTTTTATAACCAACCCAGCAGGCACTCTTCTATAGTGTTTTTCAGCTATTTTTGGTAGAAGATATATCCAGTTGTGCTGCTCTTCATGCTTTCAATTTGAGCATACAGAAAATATTAGAAATAAATCACTGAGATTATTTTAGCACTCAAATGCTTAATTTAAGTCCAATTGAGCATTTCCTAAATGTATTTTCTTTCATCTAATATCTTAGAAAAACTGTAACGGGTTAATTCCCCTATCTGATCTAGACTTTGATGCAGAATATCCTAAATACATACTTATTGTTAATTAAAATGTTTATATACCCAGTGAAAAGCCTGCATTTTTTAAATTTGCAAACACAGCTCCGGTATGTATTCATCTAGAAAAAAAAGTTTTTCTTGCTGAACCCTGTATAGGTACATGCAGAAGTTTAGATGCTTCAGAAGTTAGATGGGGTTGTAGAAACTAACAATTTCTATACTTGCTTTGAATCAAAATAGCAATGAAATTAGTTGTATTGAACATTTGCAATGCTACACGTGTGTGCACATATACATATATATGCAATATATATAGTATGTATACAATCTTCTGTATGTCAATATATACATTGATGTTTAATAAAGAAATAAATGTACATAGGTTTTAATTGAAAAATTATATTATTGCCCTCTCAGGGAATTAATTTTGGTGCCAGTGTCTCGTTCACTGAGACTGCCTCCCTTCACTCAGGCCATGCTTCCAGTAGGGCATAGTCCAACGCTGGTTAAACTGGAACAGGAGGGGGAGCTCTCACAGCACTGGCTGGGAGAGGGTAGGGTGAGGTTCCCAAGCCCAGGAAATGAGGGGTAGAGGTCATCAGCTGCAGGTGAGCTGTGACATCCCTCTGCTCCCATTTACAGTGGTCCCTACACCAAAGAGGCTTCTCTGTCCCTTACTTACATCACGCACACACAAAGAAAGGGATTGGCTTCAGTGATAAGCAGTTCCAAGTTGGTTGATGAGAAGCTCAACACAACCCAGCAATGTGCTCTTACACCCCAGAAAGCCAAGCTTATCTGTGGCTGTAACAAAAGCAGTGTGACCTGCAGGTCAGGGAGGTGGTCCTCCCTCTCTACTCCACTCTTGTGAGATCCTACCTGGAATGTTGCATCCAGCTCTGTTGTCCCCAGCATGAGAAGGATGTGAACCTGTTGGAGCAAGTCCAGAGGAGGCCACAAAAATGATCAGAGGGCTGGAGCACCTCTTCTGTGCAGACAGGCTGAGAGAATTGGGGTTGTTCAGCCTGGAGAAGAGAAGTCTGGGCTTTATAGTGCCTTCTACTTTATACTGCCTTCCTTTAGGAAGCCTGTAAAAATGATGGGGGCACACATTTTAGCAGGATGTGTAGTGATACGACAAGGAGGAATGGCTTTAAACTGAAAGAGGGCAGGTTTAGATGAGATACTAGGAAGAAATTCTTCATTGTGAGGATGGTAAGACATTGGAACAGGTTACCCAGAGAAGCCATGGATGCCCCATCCCTGGCAGTGTTCAAGGCCAGGTTGGATGGGGCTTGGACCAACGTGTGCTAGTGGAAGGGGTCCCTGCCCATGTCAGGGAGGTTGGAACTAGATGTTCACGAAGGTCCCTTCCAACCCAAACCATTCTATGATTCTATGGTATTCATGATTTGCAGCAAAGGAAATGCCACCTTCGAGATTCCTGCTTGGAAAGCATGTTTGTATTCTCATCCTGATGCAGCACTGTGCTTGCTAGCTATGAGATAGGCACTAAACTTGTATGGTCATGTTTGTTGAAGGCAGTGATTTTCAAAATGCTCTTCAGAAAAAACAACATTTTTACACTTTATTTTTACACTGTAAATGCTAAAAAGAAAAGGGAGGGAAGAAAAAGGAAAGATTGGATAGTGGTTATTACATGAAATAGGTCCCTCAGTGTGATGGGACATGGGCAACTTACTTTCTGTTCTGTTTTTTTGAGGAGAATGATTGGGGCTTTTCCTCTGTCACAGAATCACAGAATCAACCAGGTTGGAAAAGACCTCAAAGGTCATCAAGTCCAACTCTACCATGGCACTAAATGCCACATCTAGTCTCACCTTGAAAACCTCCAGGGATGGTGAATCCATCACTTTCCTGGGCAGCCCACTCCAGTGGAGGAGGAGTCGTCTGGCTGTGCAGGGTCTGAACAGCTGTTGTTTTCATATGTGTGGTGTCTGCTGGGCAGGGCCTGACCCACCTTGCCCCTGGAGCAGGTACTCACTCTTTAATCCATTTCCCTTTCCAGGTTTTTCAGGACAGTGCAGCAAGAGACTACCCCTTGCTTGAAGTGAGACCATAGTCAAGCCTCCCTGCAGTTGTTTCATGTTTGCTCACTTGTAATCAGGTGAAGCGTTTCTGACATGCTCAAATGTGCTGTTATGTTTCCTTTAAGAATGAAATTCCAGTATTACCTCTTTTCTTCTCCTTTAAAAGAGCTCCCTTCCCCCTTGAGTGTGGTAGAAGTTGTGCTTTCTCCCAAAACTTCTGTCGAGGTACAGTCTGTCTTTGTGCCTGCGCTATCTCATCGTAGTGCATTATAAATGGTATATGAGGACTGCAGGATTAGCTTCCCCTCAGCCTCTGTCTGAGGTGTTAGTCAAAGTATGTTGCTCCTTAGAGCTACGTTTCTGACCTCCACACCAGAGTAGTGAAGACAAGTCTGAGATACTCCCAGTTCAGTGACAAAATCCTGAGATCTGCACCAGCCAGAACTCTGGGAATGCCCTTCTGAGTTTCATCCCTCAGCAGTTTGTGCCAGGCAAGCGAAGCTTTGCAGTAGGTGAAGTTGTTGAGGAGAACTTCATCCAGAAGAGTAAGGCTCTCTCAAGCAGAGTTTGGTTTGAGTTCTCAGAAGGTCAGCGTGGGAAGCTCCCCATAAAAGCTGAACTTTGATGTTGTCAGCCAAGACAGATTCAGAAGATTTGGGAACATATTTTTTTCCTTCTTTATAATTACATGAAACGCGGGAGACCTGTGAATAGGGTATTTTTAGATTGTACTTTCAAATATACAGTATCATAGTATGACAGCAAATTAAAATTCTTATCAAATCCTTTCTTTTTTTTTTTAAAGAAATGTAACTCATAGTGGAAAGTTTGATGAAGAACAGTATGCTGTTCTGCACAGAATTTCTGCTCTTGTGGTTAAATTAAACATCACTGGTTGCTCTCATTTAGTTGAACACTTTTGGAAGTTAGTTTTTTTAGAGCTAGTGGATTTGACTTCTAATTTTAACTCATATGGTTTATAATTAGAAACATTTCCAAACTTGTTTACAAACACCTGCACTTGACAGTGTGTGTCTGCAATTTTAGAAGGACTCGCTTGTCACTTCCAATGGGGGTTGAGAGGGCATCTGAGTTCTTTGTGTTCATACAGTTAGTTTTGGGACACTGGACCAAAAGTGCATTTTAAAGCTAAGAGTACAAGTATGTGATGTTTTGTGCGGGGTTTGGATGCACCTAATCAGCAAACAGGTCCTACTGGCTAGTGGATTCTATCAAAGTCAGGGGAATTGTTAGTTAGTGGTCATTTGGAGCAAGACTTGGACTGGCACTCAAAGGAGAAATTCCAAGCACTAATTTTTGCAGTTGAGTTTCTCAGTTGGAGAAGATGGCTTACAGGTTTTCTGTTTTCGTCTGTACTTCAGATGTATTACTTTCTTGCCAGTTGTCCTTCAGAAGTTATTCAGAAAAGAGTTTAAAATTACTTTTGAATAAATGATTGCATTGTTTTTTCATACAAATTAAGAAGCAAGTTGCTGAATGTACAGTGAAACGGCAGAGCATGGTTCCCCTTGAGCCTGAATGAGATGTGTGTGTTAAACAAGCCTCTATGCAACTTGTTTGCAGTGAGGTGACTATCATACTATCTTACTCCTCGGTCAAGTATATATGTTCACATTAAAGGTAATCAAAATGCCCAAAAAAATCCTTTGGCTCCTTGATATGCACTTTACATCTGATTTTTAGCTGCATCACATAGGTTAACAACATTGCTTATCAATTTCTGGTATAATAGGAAAGATTGTCATTGCTAAAAATTGATGCTGCGTGGGAGGGTGTCAGGAAGAACCCTCCAAATATGCTTCAAGGGTACAGCTGAACCAGAAGTAGTCAAAGCAGACTTAAGCGGTACTGGCGTAAGGTGTCCTATTGATTGCTTAATGCTTGTGTTGTTACTAATTAGTATGAAAAACTCTGGTTAATTAGATGAGCCTGTTTGGCTGTTATGTCCTCTACCAGGAACCACAGTCTTAGAGAAACTCCAATATAGGAGAGAATAAGGCCACAAAGTAAAATGGCTTTTATTTTCTACTGTTTTGGTGCCCAAAAAAGCATGGACCTGGATCCAGATGGGAAATCCATGTTGATGTCAAGGGATCATGTCCTCAGAGGTGCTTACTCTCTATCAGTTTCACTGAGAGTGGATATAAGTGGAATTAGACACCTAAATACCTTTGTGTATGCTTGTTCTTTGAAGCTAAACCTGTAGTCCACAGTCTGTATCTTGTGCTTGACCCCTGTGCACAGCAGACAGCATATAGTCACTGGGGGGCTCCACCAAAGCAATTGCTTATAAGTAAACAAACAGATAATTACATAAAGCTTTTAGAGTACAATGCATTGGTCTGATGAATTAGGTTTTTCCATCTGTAAACCAGCTTTGTCTTATATCTGTGTTTCTGAATTCCTTTAAGGAAATACAGTTTTAACAAGCATTCACTTTCTGTGGCAAACAGGCATTTATTAAAAATTTTACTTTTCAAACAAGTAGGCTAGCCAAAATTATGGTGTTACTTAAGTACTCCACAGCATAATTTCTTAGCAAGGAAGGCTGCAATTAATAAATTGTGTTGTAACCACATTAGGCTGTTACCATCTTTGAAAATAGCTTCAAACACAGCTTACAAGCTCTGGTGTTGTCAGGGTCCCAGTTGATCAGAGTTAGAAGTACACGACATTTTGGAAATTGCTCATGATTCAAATATGACCACAGATATTAGACTTAAGTGCAATTTAATGTCACTTCTTGCTTAACTAGAAACTTCTCTTTTTATGGTGAATTCTATCTGGAAATAGCACTTTCCCAATCGATATACCAAGAGAAATGTCGCTTCATGCCAGTGCTTTCAGTTTTCCTCTATTTCTGTTTCCTTGTGTCAGCTCTATGCCCACTTTCCTAAGTGTTAATACATAGAAATGTTTCAAAAAAAGTTAGAGGAGGCTCAAAAGCAAGACCTATGCAACTGCAGAAAGATCCAGCTATCCAGCAACGCCTTGGAAACCGGCAAAAACCTATTTGATGTTAGAAGTCTAGACTGACCATGAAGCTAGTGACAAGCTTTTTCAAGCATACATGATAAGGAAGACTTCTATGGTGTATTTGTAGTTATGTAACCTGTGTAAGCCTGAACAGTTCTTTGGTGTGAATCTTTGGGTGAACCAGAGTGTAAGGTGTATGTGTGAAGTGATACATTCTCAGGACAATCTGCCTGACTTCCCTAGGGAAATAGCATGGAAAAATCTTTCTTTTGTGCATTTAAAGGGATACTGTCTTCCTCAGAAAATGGTAAATAATATAAATACAGGAGTCATGAAAAGAAGAAAAATGGGCTTCAGAGTTCTGCTTAGGTTCTTCTTGTAATAACTCTCATTTCTAGTAAAATTGTTAGTCCTCACAAAGAATCTCATGGTATGATTGAATAGCTTGAGCCACAGCATGCAGTGTATACCTGTGTGATTTGAGAATTGAATTCATATTCAGGTAACTGGGCATGTGAATGTGTATCATGTACCACCACATATCATGAGGGCATAAGTTCTGGGAGGCAATATCTGGTTGCGGTTAGAAATCAGCTGTGGATGTAAGGTGACAGCTTGTATATTGCCAAAGGGAGTTAATGCAGGTTCCCAGCCCATGAAGTCCCAGGATTGAAGTTACGGTTGCATCCCCAGGGCTGGAACACATTGCAAATCCCCAAGACACAGATCCTTTGCCTGTGTCTCTCACAGTACATAGCTATAAACAAGCCTTTAAAAGTCCATGTATAGGTGTAAGACATACATTTTCCATAGAAGTAATGATGGTAAAGAGTGACTGTGACTATTACTATGGCCTATTGCAAATTATCTGTAACTTAAATTTTTGCTTCTTTTTTTTATTACTGGTACATGTGTTTTCTATGAGCATCTCTTTCATAATTCTGAAGTAATTTCATGCCATAAAAATATGTGGTTTTCCTTCTTAAAGAAACTGTTATATGCCTGTTATACCCCAGGTGGAGGGACCTGGAGCAAATGTGTATGAAGTGAAACTGCTTCAGGATAACCTGCATTGGTTTAGGGGAGAGTTAATGATAAATTTATTTTCATGACCTGTCTGCCAAATATTTGTACACTAATTAGGTCCTATTTTGAGGGCAGAGCATGTGAGCTTGTAAGGAACTCTTTGTACAGGATGGGAAGGGCAAGAGGATTTTGTCCCTAGTGAGTGCAATACCCGTCTTATTTTATGCAGCATCACCTAAATATGTGCATTATTTCTAAGTAACATATGAATCCCTGGGCTCATATGGAGGAACGTCTTAAATTGGCTCAGGGAAGTAGCTATAACCAGTGAAGGTGTTCAAGTGCAGAGCATTGGGGAAGAAACTGAGCTGACTCAAAGCATAGTCATAGTTTTAACTTTATATAATGTCTTTCGCAATATAGTAGAAAATTGCCTTTATGACTAGTGGCAGGACCTGTTGTATAACTAATCCAGCCATGGTGCTGGTTGGTATCTTGCTTTTCACTTGAACCTCTCTGCGATACAGGTCTTGGAGGAGTGAGTGCCTGGTGCAGTCTCTGCCTGGCTCCTTGGTAAGTCATTTAAGTATCTTTCTGTACAGTCACTTTCCAAACTGCTGAGCAGAAATAAGGAAATTTTGCATACAGTGCTTTAAAAGAGAGCTGCTAATCAATTTTTCTTATTATTTTATGCCCTGTGATTTTTACACCACCCCCACCAGCTGGTTAATCATGCAAAAGCTGAACACTTCATTAGCCAGAACATGTTTGCCCATGGGCATTTCTGTAGTAAATTAGTTCTTTCTATTTATACAGGTAAGTCATGGCCAAAAGTCTTTAACGTGCCAAAGGTAAGGGTTCGAATTAATTCTTTTTCTGAGTTTTCAAGAGAACTATGTTTAACTTTGTGTGCTGTTGATTTGAAATTACCTTTAAATTAAAGATAGGGTAGGTAAAAGAGCATTCTCAGGCTGTTCTGAAATACATTGTGTCTTTTTGGATCTCAAATTAATTTGGCCTTTGTAGTACAGGCTGCCTTAAACCAAGAAAACCCCCAAAACACGTGCATGCACCCACCTATGTACGTAT
>NW_008677022.1:0-3093 GCF_000695815.1 Acanthisitta chloris
TGTATCTCCTTGGTAGTATTTGCCAAGAAATGCCTGCAGTACTGCAACATTATCTTAAGCTACCCTTTACAGGTAGTTGTGAAAACTACAGCAAATTTGTCTTCTCAGCCGTGCAAAGAAAATTCTAGTTAACATTTTGCTGTGAATTCTGTGATGGAGTATAAAAAGAGTTGGAAAGAAACATGGAACAGGGAGTTCAAATTTAACTGTGTCTAATATTTTTCCGTTATGAATTTCCACAGAATTGGCTCAACATCCTGAGATAAAAACAGCTGAAGATTTCTGGCTTTGGTGTTAGGTTTTTTTTTTTTCTGATGGGGACACGTAGATTGAGGTTAGAACTCTCCAAAGATTATCTGCCGAGTGCCAGCTTTTAATGAATCCCATTTGTTTTCTTGATTAAGTCTGCTATTACCCCTGTTTAGTCTTGTCATGAGCCCATTAGCTAGAATTTTCATATCATGGTTTAGAAGAGAAATTAGCCTAGAAAAGCAGCACTCATCATCAGTCAATTTTCAGTGTATTTAATATAGTTTACAATTTATGAATTCAGCAACCTGTAGCCTCATACATATCTATATAAAAAAACCCAACAACTGTTCTTTGTGGTGAAATTCATAGGCCAATAAGAGTTGCAGTCAAACATCAGTTTGTGGTGATAACATGTGTATCACTAATGTACATACAGCCACAAGGGTCTCTTCAGTGAACCTGCATCTAACAGGCTGTGTCAGGTCTGTGGTTCATGCGACAGAAGCTTCTTTAAGGAGAAGCAACTCTCAAAAGGTTTGACCTCTTATTTTCAAAAGATAAGCCTCCAGGAGGCTTACTGAGCCTCGTGGTCACAAAGTACTCAAGAGCTTTGGAAGTGCTTAAAAGCCACGTGACGGGTACAGTGAAAAGTATACACAAGTGTAGCAAGGATTTTGAAATTCTTGACTTTCTGGAACATGTCGTGAGACTAGCCCTTTAGAAATTTAAATATCTCCATCCCTTTTTCAGATTCTCTAAATGAGAAGTGAGGCATAGGGTGAAATGTACTTTTGAAATGACATTTTGTAGATTTCAAGAGATGCCATTTCAGCCTCTTCTGGAAGTGAAGACTTGGACAGTGGAATTTGCAGAGCTGCCACAGAAGTATTTCAATGGTGAAAAGAGCCAGAGGGGACTGTGGCTAAATCACGGGGTTGTGCCCTGGCATTATTCTGTAATGGGAAACATGACTTTGCCATGTACTTGAAAGCAAACATTGCAAATATTTGGACATCATGCCATTACTTAATATAACCCATTCAATGCCCTCTTTCTCTTTTCTTGTTTTCTTTGTGCCAGTCTAAATGACTAGGCTAGTCTGATGGCATTTCCCTTGTTCCTTTCTGGTTTTCCTCTTTTCTGCCTCCTTTTCTGTAAGTTCTGAAACAGTGGGATCTTGATCACTCTATTCGCTTTGAACTCCCACATCACTTTGTATTTGATGAACAGTGTGAGAAACATCCAGTAATCAAAATGAAAACTACTCCAATCATATCGTTGTTCCACAGCAGCTCCTGAAGTTGCCTGGAAGAATTTGCTGCATTTCTGGGCCCAGAGGCTGTTATGAAGAACACCAGTTGGTAATCACAGCTTTTTTTCTTTTTTTTTTTTTTTTCTAACTATGTGAATTACTGAAGGAAAATCCTTTCCCACATCCTTACCAGACTTGGATCAAAATAGAAGGACCCATTTCATCACTAACCAAGTCTAAATTGCACAATTTCTTGGCTGGATGGAAAAGAAACATCTTTACAAAACTGGTAAATGACCATGACTACCTCTCCAAAGAATTATCTCCTAAGAATAATTCAGATGCTGTAAGAGAAATGTGCTCTCACAAAAAGCAGCCTTTCCAAACCCTTGTATTTTCCCTGCACAATATTCTCTCTAGCTGCAAGTCTTCCTTCAGTAAATGTATTATAACCCTTTCAGTCTGTTCTGCTTTACATGCTCAACACCATGAATCTCTAACAAGGTTAGGGGTGAGCAACAATTTAAATTACTTTCAAATACAGCTGAAATACCTATTATAGATGCAACCTTGAACTTTAATTGTATAAAGACAGCCACTTCCTTAGCATTCACTTAAGTGATAGCGTTTCTTGCTTGTAAGTCTGCCAGGACTTTCTGGCTGTGTTGGCAGCTATTTATTCTGCCTTTAGACTCTGAAAAAAAGAAATGCATAAGTTTAAACACTATAACTTTACAATTAATCATAGAATCATAGAATATCTATTGATATTTGTAATGATGAAGGTTGTAATATATTTGAGTTGGAGAAGTCAATCTGGATAATTATGTGTTATTCTTCCTGCTATTTTACTAGGCTACACAAGAGGTTGCTGAAATCCAGCATTTGTCTTCAGATATACATTCATGCTTGTTAAAGAAATGATTGTAAAGAGTCAGAGATCCTTTGAAATGATGTTGCTCAAAGATTTCCCAGCATTGGCACAAACTAAGCAAATAGGGGTAAGCTAAAAGGATCCAAGAAAGGTAAATGAAAAGTGTTTTTAAGGCTGGCTTGTAGAAGGCAATGGAAAAATCTGGGAGTGCTTTTGTGGTCTCATAGTTTCAAACCTTTCAAATCACCAAAGCCAAACCAAACAAGAAACACCCAACATACCAAAAAATGCACACAACCCCCCAAATACCTATGATCTGAAATCTCTAACACAGGAACAATACCTTTCCCATGGCGGTAGCATGCACTTGATAGGAGGGATCACTTTCAGGGCTGAGAGTTTGTACTTCATACCTGAGAAATTTCCATTAAGCTTTACAATTAAGGTAGCTGCAGCAAAGGCAATAACGTCCTTATGGAGGTGGAAATGAGGCTGTTGCTCATTCAATGCAAACAGCTTACAAACACATCTCAACCACTGGTAGGAACTAGCGGTCTGCCCAGTCCTGGAGTACCTGTGCAAAAGACCAAGTGATGTTTTCTTTGTTTTGTTTTTAACAACACTGAGACATGTTATCTCATGGCTGTTAAGCATACATATAAAATTTTTGCCTTGTATATACTTGGTCAAATAATTCGCCTCTTGTTTATAATAT
>NW_008677023.1:0-3928 GCF_000695815.1 Acanthisitta chloris
ATGGAAAGGAGGTATGTAGCCATTTTGATTATTATCTATAGAAATGTAGCAATATCAAAGTATAAAAATAGCATTAAAGAAAATACATAAGGGAAAGGAAGAAAGAGAAAAAGAAAGGATAACAGTAGATAGTGGAGAGGAAAGATATCACCACCCATGGATCCAGTGACTGAGACTTGATTGTTACAATTTAGATGTCCCTTGGTTAAAGTGATGGTTGCAGTCTTAATCTGTTGGGGGTGGGGGAAACCCACACAGCATGAAGTCCAGTGTTCAGGTTTAGGGGGGAAATCCCAGTTAGCTCTCCTGAGGGGAGTTTTACGTTGTCTGATGCAACACTGTGGATCATGCACAGTCCTCTGGTAGAAGGCCCCAGAAATGAGTCTGGGGGTGCTTCAGGAGTCTTTGATCATTTGTGACCCCTTCTAAGACACTGCCTCTCTCATGTTTCTCATGCCTGCATAGCTGAGCCAGTTATGCCTTATCAGAAGGGATGAATACCTACAGGCCTATATGTAAATATCCCAATAATTCCCCTGGATGGGGAGGGGTGAGTTTTGCACCTGAGTGAGTTGTGTAAGGGAGGAAATCGGCATGATCCCACCACAGGATCAGCTTCTTAGCAGCCTTTTCCCTTATCTGGCTCAGACCCCAGCCTATTGCTAAACAAAGGTCCGTTTGTCATGATCATACTACATGTGCACCCCTGCTGCACCTGGGCTCTTCTTATGAAGATCAGAAGTTTCACACCACACACCCCAAACCTGTCCTCCTCCCCTTTGGCTGGAAAGTGCAAACTTAGCCTCAGCAAAGCATCTTACTGCTTTTGCAAATGGCTGATTGTTTGAGTCATCAACCTTTAACATTTCAGTCTTTCAACAAGTGCCCTTGTGAAAAGTCTCTCTCCAGCTTTCTTGTAGCCCCTTTTGGCACAGGAAGGCCACAATAAAGTCTTCCTGGAACCTTCTCTTCTCCGGGCTGAACAATCCCAACTCGCAGCCTGTTCTCAGAGGAGAGATGCTCCATCCCTCTAATCCACTGTACTTGCTCCAGCAGGTCCACTTCCTTCCTGTTCTGGGGATGCCAGAGCTGGATGAAGCATTCCAGGCAGGGTCTCACAAGAGTGGAGTAGAGAGGCAGAATCCCCTTCCTTTACCTGCTGGTCATGCTGCTTTGGATGCAGCGCCGGACATGATTGGCTTCCTGTGCTGCAAGCACACATTGTGGGCTCATGTCCAGCTTCTCATCCACCAGCACCCCCAAGTCCTTCTTGGCAGGCTGGTCTTGGGCAGTTCACCTCCTAGACTGGAGTGATACTGGGAAGTGCCCTCACACAGGTGCAGCACCTTGCACTTGGCCTTGTGGTACCTCATTATGTCCTCATGGGACTTCTTGAGCTTGTCCAGGTCCCTCTGGATGACATCCTGCCCTTCAGGTGTGTCAACCTCACCACTCAGTTTGGTATCATCTGCAAATTTGCTGAGGGGGCACTTGATCCCTTTGTCTGTGTCATTGATGGGGATATTGAATAACATTTGTCCCTATGTGGATGCCTGAGGGACACCACTTACCACCAATGTCCATTAAGACTCTGAGCCATTGACCACTACCCTCTAGATGTGACTGTCCAACTGCTGTCTAATCCATCTAACAGTGGATATAAGTCCAGATAAATGACATCTGTCACCCTTCTCTTGTCTGCTGATGCAATCACTCCATCTCAGAAGGCAACTTAGGTTGGTCAGGCAGGACTTGGCCTTGGTGAAGCCATGCTGGTTGTCTCAAATTCAACTTAGCAAAATGGTCCCCACCTCATCCACTTCTCTGCAGAAACACTGAGACAGACAGGCTCAGTGCTGCACCTAGACTCCCCCACCCACCCCAAGACCAGGTCCTGGGCAGGGTTCTCTCATCACCCTCTTTGGACGCATGTCTCTGCATGGTCTTTGGAATCTTTTCTCCATGGTGGCAGGGGTCTCCCCTTTCCTCCATGTTTCCAGTTCTCCTCAGTGCTCCCCCCTCTCTCCCATGGTCTTAAGGCTCCTTGCTGCACCCCCATTTCCTCAGGGCCTTCCTTATTTGCCTTCCATGATCTTGGGGATCTTCACTGTGCCTCCATTTCCTCCCATGGTCTTAGGATTCCTGCATTCATCCCTCATTGTCTCAAGGCTCCCCAGCACTCCCCCATCTCCCACATGGTCTCAGGGCTTCCCAGCAGTTCCTCATGCTGACGGCACCCGTGTCTGCACCCTTCCTAGGCAAGACCCGACCCAAAGCCCTGGGCAGGTGATGGAGGCAGGAGAAAGGGCAGGGTGAAAGCCGTCAGTGCCAAGAGAAGGAACAGGCAGTAAATCCACAGGACTCCATGAAATGGACAGGTTGAGGACACCAGTGTGTCATTCTCCAGCTTGAAAAAGATGCAAATGGCAGGTCCTGGACAGTGCACCCTCTGTAGCCTTGGGGGAGCACAGAAGGTGAGAGCTGGACTTCACACCAGATACCTGGATCACTGTGAGCTGCACCGACCAGGGTGCACAGGGACACGCAGAGGCACAGTGCAAAGTGGTGCAAGTGTATGCATGAATGTGAGAGAGGTGAATAAGATCTCTTTTCCATCATCCTTGCTTTAAAATAAAAACACTCTTTGTCAGTGCTTTGCAATGTAATTGAGGCAATGTGTGCACAGGTGACAGAGTCTCAGGGTGCATTCTCCAGCTCCTGTCGCTGAGTCCAGCGATGGAGTGGGGTGGCAGCAGTCAGTCCTCGGCCAGGAAAGGAGGTTGGGTCTTGGATGTGCTGCTCAGCTTTGGGGGTTGCTCACAGATCCACTTTAAGCTGTGCCAACACCCAAAATTCTTTATTCCCCCCCTTTCTAGTGCTCTGCAGCCTGAATTATGCAGGTTCCTAGGAAAGAGGGCATGTCTCAGAGCAGCAGTGGCAGCATCCATGACATGGACACCGCTTCACACAGGTCCCAGTGCCGCTGGGGCATGCATGGTGCCTGACACAGGGCCCAGGCTGAGGAAGTGTTATATTCCTGCTTCCGGCCTTCTTCTTTGCCGCTTGAAGATCTGGCAGTGAACTCCACACACAGATAGGCTCTGCCCAAGCCCCTTCCCTTGGGGTACTGCTCATGGGACCATCATCCCCTTTGCCAAGGGCTGTCACAGGGAAGAAATGGCACCTTTCTGACATGGCTAAAAGGAAGGTTGTGCCAAGGACTCTTACACTTACCTGTATCTGCCATCTGCCCGTAGAGAAATCTCTTCATCAGAAGCAAGCTGTGCTTCAATCCAGTACCTTGAAGCAGATTCTTGCACAAAATGCTGAGGGGAGAGAAGACGTCAACCACCTGCCTCATGGCTGGTGCATGCCTGGTGCCTGAGAGCCCCAGGTTCGGCTGTGCTCCTCTTTCCTGGACTACCAGGATGGAAACCCGGAGCTCACAGTGCCACCCCAGCACCTCCACAGGACTGCCCCCATGGGACTCTGCCCAGCCCCACCCTCCTGAGGTGCCACAACCACCCTGCTCTGTACCGGCACCAGTGGTCTCCATTTGTCTGGGGCCAGCAGTTGAGCAGATTTCCTTGCGCAGTCCTCATAGCTCATCTTCCAGGACAAGTGCTGCGCTGAGATGAAGAGACACTTGCTTCTGTAGAGCACCCAGCCTGAGGGGCAGCAATCTGGGGATAGGCCCACTGGTCAGACACTCACCCTTCCACAGATGCTTGGGGGACTGAGCTTGGCCAAGATCAGCCCCTGCATCTCCCCAGCAGCATCACTGCATGTGCCCCCACACGGTCACGAGCCTACCTGTATTCACACAGGCAAGCAGGCTGCTCACAGTGCTTTCACTGTTGTTGAGCTTCCCCTGCACCTCCTGCATCTCCTTCTTCATCTTCCCCAGGACCTCCCACGCGCGCACCAC
>NW_008677023.1:4009-6552 GCF_000695815.1 Acanthisitta chloris
CCAGCTCCATCTGTGTCTGCTCCAGGCTCTGCTCCCGTGCACTCAGCTCCTGTGACAGGCGGCCCTGCTCGGCCGTGTGCTCACGGGAGGCATCCTGCAGGCTGCGAGTGACTTGCCAGTCTGGGGACAGAGCAGGTGAGATGGGGCATAGGCATGGCCCCTACCTGGGCCATGGTCCTTGCAAAAGAGAGTGGGATAAGAGTGTCTGGCTGTGAGCAGATATTGTCCTTAGAGTGCCAGTGGGAAGGGAAAGCAAGCCCCAATGGTGATAAGCAGAGGGGAGACAATGGGAGGCAGTGCGAGATAATGAGACAGCAGTGGGAGGCAGCAGGACACAGTGGGAAGGCAAGGGGAGGCAATGAGAAGGCTGTGGGTGGCAGTGAGAGGCAATTGGAAGGCAAGGGGAGTGAGTGAGACACAATGGAAAGGCAGTGGGAGGAGGTGGAAAGGCAAGAGGGGGGAAATGTGAGGCAGTGGGAGGCCACTGGATGTAGTGGGAAGGTAATGGGAAGGCAGTGGGAGGTGGTGGGAAGGCAGTGGGAAGGTGGTGAGAAGGCAATGGGAAGGATGTGGGAAGGAGTGAAAGGCAGCAGGAGGCAGTGAGAAGGCAGTGGGAAGACAGTGGGCAGCAGTGGAAAGCAATGGGAAGGCAAGGGGAAGGAGTGAGAGACAATGGGAAAGCAGTAGGAGGTGGTGGGAGGTAGCTCATGGTGGCCATGCAAGAGGCAGCAACCACCACTTGCCCCTCAGCCTCGGACCCTCAGCCTCAGGCACCCCTCATCCCTGACACCCCCAGCAGACCATCCCTTGCCCAGCCTGACACCCGGTCCCAGTGCTCCCTCCCACCTGTGTCCCCCTCCGCGGCAGTCACCCTGACTCACAGCAAGTCCCCAGGGCCACGACGGCCACCACCAGCAGCAGCATCAGCATCAGGCTGGCTGCCAACAGCCCTGCGGGGATGTGCCATCGCCGGGGCCAGGGCCCTGCAAGAGAAGAGTACCCACGGACATCACCCTGTGGTCCCATTGCTACCACCTGGTGCCCACCCTGCCTCCCGCGGCGCATCCCGGCGGCAGGGGCTGTGTCCGGGATCTCACCTGGGCTGGGCGCTGCTGTCACTGGCCCCAGTGGCACATTCTCATAGGGGCTGTCATCCTCATCTGGGATGGCAGATGAGGGGCCCGCAGCAAACTTCAGATCGGCGTAGACCACGCTCTGGGCCATGATCCAGGCTGCCTCGATGGCCCTGAGGGCTCTGCTCTGCTGCAAAGAAGAAGTGCAGCTGGTTTCTGCAGAAGCAGAAGTGTGCTGAGGTGCAGTAGAGGGGAAAGTACAACCATGGCATCAGGTCCCTTCCACGCCCTGAAACTGCTCAGGGTCCCCTGGGATAGCAGTGGGGCAGTACAGCTTGGGGCTGCAGCACTGGGCAGAGTTGCAGGAATCAATTTATGGAGAATTGACTGAATTCCCTAGGGAATGGGAGAGCAGGGGCCAGCTTCCAGGTAGGAGCAGATGGCTCTAGTGCTGACCCCATCCAGGATGGAGGTTCTCGCTTCTCTCTGCTCTGCACCAGGACTTGAGCATCACTGCTGTTCAGAAATGTTTGCCCTAAGGGGATAAATCCCTAAAAGGGATTTCCACATTGCAGCATTAGTTTTCTCTTCTCCTCTCATCATGGCCACACCTTCCCACTCTGCCAGCAAGGACACCATGGAAAACCATGTCCCAGACCTCGAAGCATTATGACAAATGGCCCCCATTTCTCTCCCCTCATTCCCAGTCTGGTGCTCCCAAGAAGTAGCATGGAGGGATCTGACAAATCCCACTGGCCTTCCCCCAGCACATCCTTCCTGGGTCTGGAACCCTGCATGCCCAAGAGGACATGCTTCATTTTCTTCCAGGAGATTGAGTGGAGACTGCCCAGCCTTTAGCCTTCCAAACCTCCTTCCTGTCTGCTTTGAAGCTGGCTGTGATTTTTGCCTTTCTCCACGGGTGAAGGCTGTCCCTTGCTCTCATATATTGATGGACAGTAGCCTTGCAATGCTGTGCTCCACCAGCACCACTGCGCGCCTTCGGGCCTGACCTAGGGACTGTCTGTGTCCAGATGTGCCCAGTCGGTCCCCAACTCAGTGTCCGTTCTGAAACCTGCCTTTCTCTGGATGCAGTTCAGATGCTGAGGGACTGAGGAGGAGGTGCTGTGAATGCTGGGGTTGTGGGCTTGGGAAGGGAAGGCAAAGTGAGTGTCATTGCTCTATGCAACTCTCTGGGAGGGGTTTGGAGCAATGCTTGAGTCAGGGTCTCCTAGGAGGGGACCAGGGAGAGGATGAGAGGCAGTGTCACACGTTACATCATGGAGAACTTCCCATTAGAGGTTGGGAGGGGAAATCTGTATCCATGAAGACCTCTGGCCTACCACAGAGCTGTCCACAGGGCGAGATACTCCTATATCCAGGATGCACCTGCTCTCTCCCAGATCTCCCCTGGCCCAGGGATTTGGGTCCATCCTTGCTCTGCCACTGCCCAGACATCAGACCATGCTGGCC
>NW_008677023.1:6600-7137 GCF_000695815.1 Acanthisitta chloris
TGGCCCTGCCGTGAGCCCAGGGTGGGCTCTGAGCAGTTTTGAGGCGTGGGAGGGGATAGGCTGGTGATGCTGGGACCAATGAGAGGTTGCTGGTCCCCAAGGCTGGGCCTCACTGGTCCCATCTGCTGCAGCACAGAGCACACTTCTGCTTCTGCAGATGCTGGCCACACTTCTCCTTTGCAGCGCTGAGAGACGGTGCAATTACAGCGAGCAGGAGCATCCCAGAAAGGCATCCCGAGGGCAGAGTGGGAGCCAGCAGGGCTCAGGGCTTGCCCAGTGCTTGCCCACATGGCCCAAAGCATGGTCTATGCTGACCTGAGGTTTGCCAAAGTGATGGGAGGCCGCTGCATGGCCAGCCAGGCGCTGGAGGCAGGTGAGAGCCCACAGCCCCCACCACGCTGTTCCTGCCATGCCCAGCCCCATGGACTCAGCTGCTTTCCCTCACCTTCCTCCAACAGCCCTCGGCGTGGATGAGGCAGAGAGCCCCTATGAGAACACACAGCCAGCACTGGCAGGGCAGGATGGGGACGGGGCCCA
>NW_008677024.1:0-475 GCF_000695815.1 Acanthisitta chloris
ACCAGCCAAGAGAGCTGCTAAGGAATTAAACTTGCTGTTTCTGTGGGATAGATAGAATAAGGTAAATGGCCTACAAAGCTATGTAGAAGAGTAGTTTGTGAAAGAAGATCATAGGAATCAGAAATAAGAGAAAAATTAATAAAGTTAGATATTAGAATGTAGAAACAAAAAAGATGAATAGGAAGTAGAAACAAGAAAGATGGCTGGAAGGAGGAACAGGAGGTAGAAACTTCAAAGGAGAAACTACTAAGATGCCTGAAAAGTTGCACCCTCAGCAAATCCACAAATGACACCAAGCTGAGTGGATTGGCTGACACACCTGAAGGATGGGATGTTATTATGACATACCTGGACAAGCTTGAGATATGAGCCCATGAGAACCACATGCAGTCAACACTAGAAAGGTGATGCTAGAAAAAAACAAAGAGCAAGTAGATACTTGAAAGGCGATTAGCAAGAAGAATTGAAAGCAGAT
>NW_008677025.1:0-410 GCF_000695815.1 Acanthisitta chloris
CCTCAAGGTCACCTGAGACACCTCAGGACCCCAAGATGGACACCAGGATCATCTCAGGGTCACCTGAAGGTTCCTCAGGTCACTTTAAGGTCATCTCAAGGTCACCTGGAGGTTCCTCAGGTCACTTCAGGGTCACCTGAGACACCTCAAGATCACCTGGAACCATCTTTGAACCCCAAGATGGAGGTCAGGGTCATGTCACGGTCACCTGGAGGTGTCCCAGGTGTGTCCCAAATGTCTTAGATGTGTCCCAGGTGTGTCCCAGTATGTCCCAGGTGTGCCTCCCAGTGTGTCCAGGTGTGTCCCAGTATTGTCCCACTGACCCCAGGTGTGTCCAGGTGTGTCTCAAATGTCTCAGGTGTGTCCCAGGTGTGCCCTGAGTAACCCCAGGTGTGTCCAGGTGTGTCCTG
>NW_008677026.1:0-855 GCF_000695815.1 Acanthisitta chloris
CCAATCCCAATTAACCCCTCCCAATTAGCCTCTCCCCCATTATCCCCTCCCAATTAGATCCTCCTAATTAACCCCATCCAATTAACTCCTCCCCAATTAGCCCCTCCCCCATAATCCCCATCCCAATTAACCCCTCCCAATTAGCCTCTCCCCCATTATCCCCTCCCAATTAGATCCTCCTAATTAACCCCATCCAATTAACTCCTCCCCAATTAGCCCCTCCCCCATAATCCCCATCCCAATTAACCCCTCCCAATTAGCCTCTCCCCCATTATCCCCTCCCAATTAGATCCTCCTAATTAACCCCATCCAATTAACTCCTCCCCAATTAGCCCCTCCCCCATAATCCCCATCCCAATTAACCCCTCCCAATTAGCCTCTCCCCCATTATCCCCTCCCAATTAGATCCTCCTAATTAACCCCATCCAATTAACTCCTCCCCAATTAGCCCCTCCCCCATAATCCCCATCCCAATTAACCCCTCCCAATTAGCCTCTCCCCCATTATCCCCTCCCAATTAGATCCTCCTAATTAACCCCATCCAATTAACTCCTCCCCAATTAGCCCCTCCCCCATAATCCCCATCCCAATTAACCCCTCCCAATTAGCCTCTCCCCCATTATCCCCTCCCAATTAGATCCTCCTAATTAACCCCATCCAATTAACTCCTCCCCAATTAGCCCCTCCCCCATAATCCCCATCCCAATTAACCCCTCCCAATTAGTCCCTCCCAATCCCAATTAGTCCCTCCCAATTAGCCGGTCCTCATCCCAATTAACCCCTCCCCATCCTAATTAACCCCTCCCAATTAACACCCAAATCCCAATCAACCCCTCCCAATTAACCCCTCCCAAT
>NW_008677027.1:0-519 GCF_000695815.1 Acanthisitta chloris
GGGAATCGATACAATTTGTCTAATGCAACGGCGGATCGGGGGTTAAGTACATGTGAGGGAAGAGAGGATCCATTTGCGAGGGAAAACGGGACAGCTACACCTTGATACCAAAAATACCCCCCCGCAGCAGCCAGCCCGGCAAACCGAGGTGCGAGGCGAGTGCCCAGCTCCCTGCGGCCCCCCGGATCGATGACACCGTATTTGCAAAACCGGCCAATCGATCCCACTTGGCAAAACGACTGATCGATGCCAGCTTGCTAGTAAGCCGCTTGCAGAACTACCTTCTCCCCGCGCCTCTTGTTTTTTCCGCCCACGATTTTTTTTTTTCGCTCTGTGTGTGTGTGTGAGGGAGGAGGGACACGTTTTTGCCCCCCATCGGGGAAATCAGGCCCGTCTCAAATGGCTTCGTTTCCCGAGTCCGACTTCCAGATCTGCCCGCTGTGCAAGGAGATGTGCGGCTCGCCGGCTCCCCTCTCCTCCAACTCCTCCACCTCCTCGTCTTCTTCGCAGACCTCCAGC
>NW_008677028.1:0-1075 GCF_000695815.1 Acanthisitta chloris
ACCACCAGCACCGGAGCAGCCTGGCTCGACCCTCCACACTTCGCAGTGCTGCTTGCTAGGAGTTCAGTCTGGAGCCAGACTGGCCCAGGCTCTGCCAATGTCCCAGTACAAGCAGTGAGGGACACAATGTCATAATCCATCCCAGGATGGATGTCAGAGTCCACTGCACTGTGACATCAGCCTGGAGCACCAGTGCCAAAGCAACACAATGTCCAGGCAACCCAATCTGAGCAGGCAGGGAAGTGTGGTCAAAATCCATCACAGAATCATTTAATTAAAGACACCTTTAAGGTCATCAAATCCAACTGTTCACCAGTGTAACCCTAAACCACTAAACCATATCGCCCAGCACCAGATCCAGGCACTTCTCAAACATTTCCATTGCTTGGTGATGCTGCAAGTAACAACAAGTAACATCAACCTCCTTCACCCAGTGAAGGCACAGCGGCCTCCCGACCTTGCAGGCACTAGCTGTCAGGAGCAAAAAAGAAAATACCATTTCACACGTGCCTAGCAATTGTACCACAGTCTGTGCTTTGGCAATGACTCTTCAGGTGTTTCCTCAGTGGGGATGGAGAGAAAGATTTGTCCTTTCTCCAAGAGTGTGAGTGATGTGTGTGTGTCAATTACCTGTGTTGGGGCTAATGAACACAGGTAGAGGGTGAAATCTCATGGGTAGATCTTAAGAATCATGAATGACACATCCAGATATTCTTCATGAATGTACTCACTTTCTGTAAAAAAACCTCCACTCCAACCCAAACCCACAAACACAGAGAGTTTAGAACTAATGAGCTCATTCTTGCTATATTTTCTGCTTATACTTTGGAGCAGAAATGCATTTTTTCTTCTCCATATTTCTAGTGCAGAATATTAGCTATTGGAAAATGTTACGGTTGCATTTCTGATTGATGTTCTGAAAACCCTGACAATGGATATTCTCATATATGTAAAGGTTTCTTGTTGACAGTATTCTGGCTTGGAGGACTAGCAGGGCCATTCTGTTGGCTGAAAGCGATGTCAAATAGCAGTTGGTGGTACTTGCTCATGTGACATAGTAGTGCCACTGTTGTGT
>NW_008677029.1:0-21670 GCF_000695815.1 Acanthisitta chloris
TGATTCTATGATTCTATGATTCAGGCTCATTCCCTGAAGCTGACTGTGCAGAGACTTTATCACTCCTGTTAAGGACTATATCTGGTCCAGATGGTTCTGATTTTAAGCTGCAGATTGAGAAGTAGATTGGGATGCCAACTGAGCTCTGGGTGGGGAGTCTGAGACAAGGGGCTATGAACTGCCAACTTTTGAGATTAAAAAAGAGCATGAAGATAGGTGGTGCCAGCCAGGTGAATGGACACTGGTTGATGCAGCAGGAGCTGGGAATTGCTGACTTTTTGGATAAGAGAGGAGATGAAGATGGGTGTACCAGTGATGAAGGTGACATGGATGGGCACAGAAAGGGGGCAAGAGCAGAAGACTCCAGACAAAGAGGGAGACTTGTGTGCGGGTAGACTGTGAGGGTATAAAAAGTCCAGGTAGCCTCAGGGTGAGGTCTGTCCTCGGAGGCACCTGCTCAGGTTGTTGCTGTGTTATTGCATCATGAATAAACTGCTTTGAGGAACTTGATGACTGAGGCTCTGCTAAGGCAAACCTAGGGTCGAACCAGTAAGGAAACCTGGTCATACTGTGGGTGAGTGGGTGTCCATAGCGTCAAGTGAGGCACCCATCAGCTCACTGGAGCCACCTGTGACTGGGAAGTTTCCTTAACAGCTCCACCCTTTCAATAGATGGACACAGAGGGGTGTTCAGCTCGTAAGAAGATACATTTAGTTCGGTAACCCTGTCTATGCAAAAGGCTGTCGCAGCAAAACCACTCTTGTAAGAAATCTTGTTCCAAACCAAGGTTCACGTAGCAATGTGAAATGAAGACCAGGTCCTGAGCATATGTTTAATTCAATGCTTGCAAGCAAAGCTTTTGATGTCAGAGGAATTGCTCCCATAAGTTAATCTACCTGTGTGCCCAGGTCACTGGGCATTAGGTGTTCAAGCATCTTTCAGCAGTACCATGGGTTCACAACCTCTTGACTAGAAAAATTCTGGTTTGTATACATATACTTTTATTTTTGAAGTAATATATCAGCTTTTCCAGTGTCTCCCTGGAAAAGGAGATTCCTGTCTGACAGAGCACAGCAACAAAAGGGAACACAGAGATTTTTATGGCATTTGTCATCTTTTAATATTATTTTATGAACTGTGGTTATAGCAGTTTCAAATCACAGCCGTTGCTTGCTGCTTTGTTTCTACTTATCAGACTCAAAGCCAAAACTAAAAGAAAACCTAGCATGTTTGACATATTTCATCCTGTGCAAGAGAACAGCTTATAACAGCTAGGAAAAAACATTGAATTAAAAAAATAAGGAAAAGAATAAAAGGAAAGGAAAGCTCTTGTTTTTACAGAATTATTATTCAAAAGCCCTGGTACATGACTCTGAAGCTGAATGGTGTAGCTGTACATTGCACAGACTAGTGTATGCCTCTGACGTGCTAAACACTGATATCTCCTTATAATGATGTGTTAATGTAAGGGGAGTGATTTTGCAAAATTTTATGCCTTATTAAGGAAATGATTCAAACCCAGGAAATGTGCGGGTTAAGTACTTGCTTTCATAAACATGGGTTATGGTGGAAAAAAAGATTTTAGATATTATGTGGAAAAATGCAGTAAAAAGTGCTGAATTAGCCCATTCCATTACATTGAATTGTTCAGCAATTATGGTCATCCCCCAGCCTAGAAAATTAAAGTATATGATGAAAACCCAATCTAAAGATATCCGCTGCTGTGCTACTGAAGACATAGCATTTCATACTTAAAAGTCACTTTGGGCTTCAATGACCAAACAAAACTTATGTGAGGAATAAGTTTAAACCAGCTACAGTCGCAGCCTGATGCTGCCCTCCACTCTTTTCTTTCACTTCTCAAACCACTCACACAAATAGGAATTGCAGCAGATTTTCAGGTGCTCAAACACGTTTTTCATCAGCAGAAGATCTCGTACAAATCCCTCAGTTACGAAGCAAGAGCAATGTTTTGTGCTCTTCTTTCCAGAAGGGAGAATCAGGCCGCCAGGCAGCATGGTGGAGATGGCCCATCTTACTAGGAAAGGAAAATATGTAATGATCCAAGCTGGGTGGAGTGGAAGAAGTAATTTTCAAATATTCATTTGAACTTGAAAGCCACTTTGTATTCCACTCCTTTCCCTATGCCATCATGTTCACTCACCACAGCCGTGTCAGTGCTGGGTGGTATGTAGTGAACACTCACGGAAAGCACATTTTTCATGCACATGCCTGAGCAGTGTCTCCAAGTCCCCTTCAGGCTGAATAGCTATCTGCAGCATGCATTTTTAACAACATTGATTTTCTCAGTTCTATTTATGATCTAGTATTTACTAGAGACATTTGCACCTATTGGCTATTAGCTTAACAGATCTCGCTCTTTCAGCTCCAAAACTCACTCACTAATCCTTCTTGCTTGCTTTCTCTCAGTTGCCTCTCCCCAAGATTTAGAAGCAGTAACTTTAGCCAGATTTTTTTTTCTTAACTTTAAAAATAATATTGTGGCTCCTTACTATAAAATATCTGTCTCCTCCACTCCCAGCCTCCTGGGGTTGCCATAGGCATGGTCTGCAAATTAAGTGGAGGCTCTCAGCCCTCAGCTCTGCTCTAGTCAAACATTAGCTGCAATGTTTACCCTTGTGTAATCTTCAGTTTTACATTAATTTAATGCTGCTCAGCACTTTTTAACATATTCAGAAAATCTGTGGCACATAGTCTTTTTTGTCTGTATCTCCCCCATCAAACTAAGTTTTGATTCTTAACCAAACTCATCAAAGTAAGCTCCTTGCAATACTTTTCGCTCTCTACTTTGATCTTTACATAATTTTAAAAAAATAAAAAAATTATGTTGCTTTATGTGGTAATTCAGCTATACTCTGAGGGTTTTTTCCCCCTTAACTTCAAAGAGAGCAAATAGGAAATTATTTTCATTTTTCTTTCACATTTCACAAACAACATGTTCTAGTTGTTTTTGAGCAGCAGAAGGTAGTAAGCATCTCCCAATTAATAATTCCCAGGTAATATCATGGCCTCTTGGAAGCACAGATCTCAAGAAATTCAGTTCATAACACAAGTAAATAAAATTCTCTTTGAAGGTCTGGCTAAAGGATAGTCAGAAAAGGAATGGGCACACATCATCATTCTTAATTAGTCTTCTATCTTGGAACCTTCTTCTGAGCAAAATAAAGCAAACAGAAATCTTGGAGTATTTAGTTAGAAAGCCACTCACCTCCTGGCTTCAACACTGTAAAATCCCACTGCACTGGAAAAATCAGCAACTAATGCCACACAACCTAGGGATCTCGCCCCAGACCTGTTACAGGTAGTCCCACAGCGAAGAGGGAAGAGATTTTGTTAAAGCAGACTGAAGCAAAGTCAACATCAGAGCTTTTTTGCTGTTCAAATAAAGATCTAGCATTTCACACCCACCAAGGACAGTTGTATGACTCCCACCACACGGCAGAGTGGGCAATCAGGCTCTTGCATCAGCATTTGGATTGCATGATCTTTTCTGATCTGGTGAGGCACATCAGCACATGCTTCATCCCACCTACACCAATATTAGTAATACTGCAAGGATTGATAACTGTGTATTGAAAAGGTTTCAAGCTCTGCATACCTTCATAGTGTGGGGGCTCAGTCAGGGCCTGGAGAAGAGCAGGAGGAGCCAGAGGCATCAGGGAATGTTTCCACCCCACATCACAATGCTCTGGTGAGAAGCTCTGGCAGCAGTAAGGACACTTAGGCTGCAGTTAGGTTATATGGAGGTGCAAAGTCCAAGAAAAAGAGCTGCCTGAGCTCCACCACTTCCCCTTGCAGCTGATTTTTCATCAAATCCCCCTTGCCGTGGTGCTCCCACCCTGGGGACCCAATGTGTCTGAACATGGCCCTCAGGGAGCAGGGGCTGTGCTCAATCTCTGGTGTGCTGAACTTTGCACAAATAGCAAAAACCCCAGAGCAAACAAGGGAAAACACAGAGCTTGCTCTTCCTTGTACATGAGACAATTCCCTTTAGCTTATTGTACACTTCTCCCATTTAGGAAAGTGTACAATTATGTGTGCGGCCGGGAGCTGGAAGCGCCAAGCCAGTTCTGCTGGATAGTACCCTGCTGGCTGAATGCTCCCCAGGGACCCCCTTGATCTCCTCACGCCTGTCTGAGGCCCTGCTCAAGTCAAAGAGATTAAGGAAAAGTCGGTGAGAATTTAGGCACGCCTGGCTCCAACAAGACATTTGCACCAATTCACAAAGGGAAAACCTTGGAAGTGTTTCCAAAAATACAGGGCAGTCGTGTGAGTTAAGGCTGCAAGGGAGCCTAACACGCAGACTTTCCCCATAATCAGGGTTTACCTCAACTCTGTTTATTCTGTAAACTCTGGTTTCTCAACAGAAACAGCTCATCACGCTACACCCTGGCTCGACAGACATGCAGAAAGCCTTTGTAAAGAACTAGAACAGCCCAGCTGTTTCTTTAATGAAAACTGTTTGTTAGCAAACGATCTCATCATTTTCCAGGCATTTTTTGGTTAAAAAAATATATTAATAATTACATACAATGGGAAGCCACCAGACTGATGGCACTGAAAAGCAAGGGAGTATCTCAGGCCGTGGACAATTACCAGTGTGGACAGTAGCAGCATGGCTCTCCCCACAGCCTCTGGTGAAGGAGCAGAGGATGAAGCCCGGGCTTTATCCTGGAAACAAGTGAATTATTCAGAGCAAGACATTTGCCAGAGTGTCCTTTCTCTTTTTCTTTTCTGTTTTACTTTTGATTTGAGGAGTGATTTTTTGCCGGGTGCTTATGATTTCAGAGATTTATTTCTCAGAATTGTTGAATAACTCTTGGCCCGCTGCCTATCTGCAAGCTGTTCACATTGAGGTTGTGCAGGCTGAGCAGCATGAGGGAGATTAGTGCTAGGCATAGGTCAAGGCTGGAGGACACCGAAAGCAAGGGAAAGATCTCACACTGGACCACTGCCACCCCAGGGCTCAGCCCAAAGGCCACAGTGATGCAGTGTTCCTTAGCTGGTAAGAGGAGGCAAGACCTGTTCTGTAGCAGAGTTCTGTGTCTGTGCAATGCAAGCTCAGTTTGTGACTGCTATGCTCATTGATTCGTATCAGTCCATCCATGCAGGTATGTGACATTGACTCTGCTGCACTCCCACAGCTATCCATGGAGGTACAGGCTGTATGTGCAGATGTAGCCACCTGATTCATTATTTTTCTGTCTCTATCACTATTGTAATCAAATGTCAGCATTGAATACCTCTATTCATTTATTCAGGCTTCACTTGGCTATCAAATTGAGTTTCCATTGCAAAGGGACATGAACAGCATCAGCACAAATTCAGTTCTCAAAATAAATCAGTCAAATATTTATGGAAAATAAATGACACTTGTTTGATGTTACTACAGGGTAGACCCACCAAAACAGTATGGAGGGGAGACAGTGATTCTCCAGCACCAGAATGGCTAATAAATCAAGGGGAACACAACTTGGATCAAATTCAAACCACTGTAGGCTCTTGACTGTATTACAGCCAAACCCTGAGCCACCCAGTCCCTCTCTCTCACCCCCCAAAACATGTTTAGATTCCAAACACAAGGCTTAATTGTTTATTTAGGAAGTGGTTATGAGGGGAAAATAATGCATCTGTGGAGGAAAGAACAGGAGGGTTTTACAAGATACAGTAGGATTTATCTTCAGCTCCTCCAGATCAACTCCCTCACCCCTTTGTTCTTTCTTTGCTTTTGCTTGAATTCTTAGTGAAATAGAAGTCACTTCTCTGGCTGTGGACAGGATGGTATGCAAAACCCACACAGGATGAATGCATTGTATTGATATCATGAAAAAAGATCAGCTTTCCTTGTATTCATAGCCCTGGGAGACCTCTGATTAAACACATGGCCTTGTTTAACCCCTGCTTTATTCTCCCAGTGCAGCTGGTGTAATTACAAACCAAACACATTTTACACCCTGTTGTAGTGTATTGATATATCTGCTGTTAAACAGAATAATTTCACACATAGAAACTGGAGTGATTTTTTTCCCTTTGAGGGTATTAGACTGCAAGCTGGTACCTAACTATCTATTCCTTGTAATGATACCCATGAAAGCACCACAAAGTCCATAGTTGCATATTTTGTCTGCTCAGATCTTAGCAGTATGTTTATGTGACCAAAGCAATCTCTCCATCATGTCCTGTGAAGTTGCACCCAGGACAGATTCACACTAATGGACTACTGATAGCAAAATCAGAAAATTCACAATAATGGAGCAAGACACAAAACAACCCTGGCTTGTTCCTAAATCTGCAGTGCTCACATCATGTATATCTTTATTCAGTGATGCAGGATGACTCACAAAAATGTTAGCTCAAGATATATTTTAAACTCCTGAGCTAGCACTGTCCTGAGAAGAAAATTCTAATTTTGCATTCTGTGGGCATACTTTAGAGAGCAGATTATAAATCTGAGTAGTGAAAATTGTTCTTTCTTTTTTTCCACATAGACAGTTTTGAAAGATCAGGATTTTTCACTGTAAAAACAGCATATTGCCCACACAAACAATTTACATGCACACCCAAAACCGCACACCCTAAATCCCATGCTACTGTTCTCCACCCTTGCACAGTGTGTTGCTCTCTTTTCTTCTCTATTTGCTCTAAGCTTAGCTTTGTGAGATTGTTCCCAGCTTTGCTACAACAAATCTAGGTCTTTCCTTCGAGAAAGGAAACGCTCTAAAACCAGCAGAGCCTGTTCCATTTCTGCCTGGATGCAGTCAAGTCCACATGTTCATTCTGGGTGTTTTGAGTGGAAAGCTGTGCTGAGGCCATTTTGAATGTTTAGTTTTGAATGCAAGACATGAAGCAAGTTTGGAGAAATCTGGTCCCATTGTGGAACACAAGGCAGCACCAAACAAGCCAGCACTTCCAATGGGAGTAGCATAGATGCCTTCCCTCGCTGCCCTGTCCAGGCTGTCTAGCAGGCTATGTCTCTGCCAGTGCAACTGCCCTTCTCCTCCTCTCCGTTGCCTCCTTTTGGTTCCGGCTGTTCACCTTGATTCCACCTTCACTCTCAGGTCCCAATCTCCTGTTTACTTCGTGTGTCTTGTTTGTGTTTTTTGGAGAAGATCAAATACTTCTCAAAAATTTAATTCATGTATGATTCTGGGAATAGTTGACTTCAAAGACTGCTCCCTATGGAGAGTGCTGTCAAGATAGCATCTGCTATAGTTTCCTGCAGTACTGCTGTGTTATCTCCTAGTAGTCTTTCAGAATCAGTATCACAGAAGGATTGAGGTTGGAAGGGACTTTGGGAGATCAGCTTGTTTGTTCTGCTCTGGTCTCTTCACCATTTTGTGACCCTTCATTAGACTCTCTCCACTATGTTCCTGTCTCTCTTTTACTGAGGAGTCCAGAACTGGGCACAGTACTCCAGGTGTGACTTTACCAATGCTGTGTAGATGGGAATGATCACTTCCCTTGACTTGTTGGCAACACTCCTTCTAATACAATCCATGACCCCGTTCACCTTTTCTGCCTCTGGGAAACATTGTTAGATAATAGTCAACCTGGTGCCTATCAGGTCCCAGGGGCCTTTTCTACCAAGCTACTTTTCAGCCAAATGGTCCTCACATATACCAAGGCCTGGGGATGTTCCTCCCTAGCTGCATTGCTCAGCACCTCACCAAGGGTGAGCAATGGTTGTTCTCCTGATGAACAAACAAACAAACAAACACACCAAAACCAAAAAACACAAACTCCTCCAAATACTTTACTTTTATTCAAAATTTCTTTTCAAAATTCAAACTTTTGTCCAAAAAAGCAGGGGGGAAATAAGACTTGAGAATTTTACTGTAAAATTTTTCACTTGATGAGAAAGCCATATTTTCAATGAAAAGCAACAACAGAAGACATATGTCAGACAATGAATTCAATTCAGCTCTATTGGCTGGATGAATAAGGCTGGCAAGTACAAACCAGAAATGTCTCCTTGGAGGAACAGAAAGTACATCTTTCTCTTAGCCAACAACACATCAAAGGTAATGGTAAAGCAGGCTTGCTTTCTAACCAGAAGGTCACCAGGTCATGGACTCCATTTCCAGACACCTTCTGTATGCTTCTCAGCATTTGTCTGTATTTTTTTTAGTTTGCCAGAAGCAGCATATTCAACCAGATCCCAAGGGAAGTCACTTCTCAGCAAGTAAATGCATTTATGTATTTGAGCTTGTTATCTGCATTTTTTTTACATCCTTTATGCATGAAGACTTACTCTTTGGTCACTCCATGTTGAAGAAAATGGGACCATAAGTACATCTAGGACCTAGTGTAATAAACACTGCCCATGCCTGGAGGTCAGATGTCTGTACTGCTTGACTGCTAGGATGAATCCTGTGAGATTTTTCAGGTCAGTCAGATGAGGAACAAGTTTCAGGGACCTTGAAGAGGCTGCTATGGATGCTTGACATGAAAAATTTGGGTGTGCCATTTGTCCTATGTCAACTTGCACTCTCTCAATTTCCAGTCATGTTTCAGGGTTTAACATGAGCAAGGGGCTGTTCAGGTGAGAAATTCAGAAAGGTGCTTCTTTTGGGCACATGAAACAGTCCAATATGTAAATGAGCCATTCTACAACAAGAAATGGTCTAAAGGACATTGAATTTACCACAACAGAGACACAGCAAGATGAGCCACAGCAGTGTTTTCAGTGGTCCCAATCCTTAGGGATGTTAGTCCACATTGCAAAACCCCTGTGAGAAGCAACATGTGCTTGACTTCCCAGCAGACCCACAACACAGCAAAGAGTTGTGTTTGGTTCAGAGACTGACAGGGAAGGCACAACATGGAGTATACCAGAGCTAGTAAGTGCTGCTTCTCCATTATTGCAGGCATGAATCCAGTCCACCCCACTCCTCTTTCACAGAACACATTTGTAATGAAGGGTGGATATTACAGGGGTTTTAGCCATGCTGTGTCAGCCTAGACCTACCCTGCCACCAGCTCACAGCACATTCCTAGACAGCGGAAAGAACGCCAAATTTACTCAGCTTTTTAGATGTATGATTTGTTTTCCACTGAGTCCTGAAGTGTCTTGGGTGGCTACCACGATACTCCAAATCCCTCTAAGCAAGAGATAGAGATAAACCTTAGAGACTAATCTAAGGCAACATTTCAGTGTGATATCAACTAGGAAAGGGCCCTCCTTCTCTCCTGTAAGTACAGACCATGCAGCTTGCAAACCAGTTATACAAATGGTGTGTGCCATCCTTTCCACCTTACATCCACAAAGTGTCTGGCCAGAAAAATCTAACCCCCTCTGATACCTGGAACTAGCAGGGGTTAGATGGCCATGCTTCACCTTTTGTGTTGGAAACTCAGCATATGCTTGTTGGGAAATGTCCAGGCAATGCATAATCTGTCTGCTTCTTGCAGTGGGATTTTCAAAATCTGCCAACACTTGCCCTATTCTGCTTGCATTTAGTAGCACAAAGGTTTTCAAATCCATCATCTTTTTTCAGCAATTAGTGCATAATGGTATTCAAGCAGTATATCATAATTAGCTTCTCCCTTGAGACCCTTCTCTGCCACACACAGATTCAGAACATCTTTATTTTCTTCTAAAAGGCATCAATCTTTACAATCAGGCATTTTGGCTTCTTTTTCTCCCCTATCCCCACCCCAACAGAAACTGTCTCCTCATCATGAGTCAGTTAGGCAAAGCTACAGAGCGTTGCCTGAATGTAAACGTGAAATCCAGTAGCATTTCAAAACAGACCTGCTGCTATAGTCGATTCAAATGCTTTCCCCTATTTGAGCCATTTTCTGCAGTACTCAATGTTCTGAACCCATGCAGTACTTTCTGCACAGAAATATGAGCAGCTTACCACTGAGTAACTTATTCTGATCTCTGCTGATGGGTGATATTTTTTTCTTTTTAAATGCATTTGGTATGGAGAGGGAAAGGATGCTCTGACTTTTGAAGAGGGTTTATGGTATGATTGCACCAAACTGCCAATGTTGTGTGGCCATCAGGACTGGAGTCTGGTGTTACCCTGGGAAGAGGAGCATTAATTTTCCTGAGTCCAGCCACCGGGCTTAAGGGAAGAAGGGGAACTATGATTTCAGAGGACTATTCATATTTACACTGTACATGAAAAGATAAGCTGACCCAAAACACACCATCTTTCTGCCACTGAGCTTGGGAAGGTTTTGGGGGGTCAGATTAAACAGGGCTGGACCCTGGCTCTGACTCTCATCAATGGATGTTCGTGATGTATGTAATGTTCTTTGCTCTTGGAATTTATTTCAAGGTCAGAGAAACTTGCCTTCTGTGTATATTGGGTTGAAGCATATTTTGTTAGCAAAATTTATAAGATGGCTTGTTTTAACAGTTGTTACAGTAAATTGATTGGGTAATATTTACTTGTGCTATAATTATCTTATTTCATAGTAGTGAATGTAAGGAGGCAGCTAAGCATGTTGAAACCAGAATAACAGAAATCAGGAGATTTGCAGCAGGAGGCAAGGTGTTGTACTATATACACTGTTGTGTCTTGTTATTTATATCAAGCTAAACTTGTTTTTCCAGCTATTTGTGCAATTGACCAGCTACCCAATAAATTACATCATTTCCAGCACTGAATGGCACCATGACATGTTAACTAGGAATTTAAGCACCAGAAAATAATCTTGACAGACTTAAAAGTGCAGCTATAAAAGCCCAATGAAAATTAATTTTCTCAGGCAGGATGGGGAGGGGGATAGGTAGGAAACAGGCAGGAGGAGGAAAGGAGGGAGCAGGGCTGGGCGACAGACAAAAAGAAAGCCTCGTGTACAACCAGATTAACAGACATACACAAGGTTTAAAATTCAAAGTCTAAAAATACATTCCCTGTAAAAATTCACTTGTAGGTTGACTGATCTCTCCTCCCTTGGCTAAGCCAACTCTGAGTGCTTCTCATGTTTTCCGCTGTAGAAGAACATCTGCTTAGAGGTGAACTGCAAAGAGCTCATGCAAAACTAAATATGTGTAACTATATGTGGCAAATGCCACCAAATAGAACTGTAAAAGCAAAGATGCATTCCCCACCTTTATTTTAAAATTTTTGTGTATAGGAGGAGGCCAATGTGGAAAGAAACAAGAATTCAAGAATTATCTCTTTTTTTTTCTGTTTTTCACCTAGGCAGTCGCAAACTACTTAAACCTTTCACATAAGCAAATGATGTCACAAAGACACAATGGTCTGAGACAGTCAGACTAGGAATGACTGGTGCTTGCCATCAGCAGGCACTTGGGCAAGGCTGAGTGCATCACCAGGCATATCGACTCTCCAGGGCATCCAGACTAGGTGGGGCTGGAGGGTGCTGGGGATCCCTGCAACCCACTTGCTCTAGATTTCGTCATCTAGGGGCTCACCCTGACATGAACTGGGGCAGCAAGAAGGATCCCTGAGCTCCTCAGGACAAGCATAATGGAGGGAGCCTCTTCTCCTGTGGTGATGTCCCTGCAGGTGGCCGCAAGGTAACAGCCCAGGAATGAAGCTGCAAGAAGGATCTTTACCCCATAGCAGCCCAGCACCATTTCCTAAAGCCTGTCACCAGGGTTTCCCCCCAAACCAAGGATTATTTCAAACCAAAGCTGATGTAAGTTTTGGTTAATTTTAGCTTAGGAAGTAAGAATTCTGCAACTGTGCTGCCTGCTTGCCTGTCTGTCTTATAGCCTCCCCTTCCTCTCAGTACACACCTTAATAAATGTTGATTCCAGTTTCACCTAACATGAAATGAGGGAAGAGAAGATAGACCTGAATTTGTGACCCCAGTGAGGGAAGGGATTGCCAAACTCAGCTGTTATCCTTGGCAGTGTCTGCCCAGGCAGCCACTGCAGCCTTATTGGCTGGCAAGTGAGCAATCAGGCAGACTACAAATATGAGATCAACTCTGCTGGAGCTGAGCTGGGATAAGCCAGGGCTGTCACCATAGGGTCAGGGCATTCGTAGTCAAAGGATACAAGTTTGTGCGACACAAACCATCGCTGATAGAAAACTCCAAAGAGTATAAAACGGAATGAAAGGAACTATTCACAGTAGTTCAGCCCTCTTTTTAATTTTTTGCACAATCACTTAGAAGAACAGAGGTAGCAAGTCCTGGAGATCCCTGGACACCTGTCATGACTGGAAACAGAGTCAGCACCTCCTTCATGGATTGTGCAAGTGAGGACCTTGTTTTGGTGTTCCCCAATTTCTCATCCAGGCATCCAAGCAAAGAGCAACTGGACGTTCGCAGCATGCTCATATACAGGATGCCTGGGAGAGCCTGCAGGCTCTGAGGATCCAAGCACAGAGCAGTTAGTTTCCCAAGAACCACAGTATCTTTGTGGCTTTCATTGTCTTTCCTCTGAAATCCACACGTTCATATGCCATAACATCCTGGCATGAGTAGATTTATAAGCTTCCTCTGGCCTTCTGTCCCTCAGACAGCAGGGTGCTCAGAGAAACCAGTGCCACACACACTTCCATGTCAGCCCTGCCACTTACCACACATGCTGCCATCTCTGCAGGCAAGGAAGGGGACCACGCTGCGCGAGGTCCTGCTCTCTGCTCCTTTTCCCCGAGGTCGGTAGGTTTGCCCCAGTGTAAATGAGAGCACAAAAGCTGGCCCTTTATCAATGGGTTTTGGTGATCTTTAATGGGATTAGCCAGTTCCACCCAGCGCTGGTTGCTACAAAGGCTTTTTCTCCTGTCTCAATGACGTGTTACATCTTAACGTGTGTGGTCATATCTGCAGTCAATTTGTGCAGCTCTTTGTTCTTTGCACATGTTTTTATTGCCTGAGGGGCATGGAGCAACCAGCCAGCAAGCTTTTGTGGTGCCCAGTTTATTCGACTGTTTATACAGTTAATGCACTGCAGCCAAAATAAGAATCTGCAATATCAATTCATTGAAAGTAAAGTTCTATGACAATCACAGAACACTTTCAAATTGGCAGGACATAAGGGATGCAACACTGCCAACAGCCCATGCTATAGCTGAGGTACATCTCATTTAACTTTAGCAACCTATTTTCTTGCCAGCTCTATGTTTAGCCCCCTCCTTGATAAAAACAGGAGAAGCAGCACCTTCACAGGGCAGTTCATCCCTTCTCCCTTAGACACCTACTGAGGCTGAGATGAAGCACCCTGTAGAGATCTCCATCAAGGATGGAGGGAGCCTCAAACAAATGTGTTTTAGTGGTCAGTGCCAGAGTACGTGCATCTTCCCAGGTATCATATTGCATGGGACTGTTCAGCACTCAGAAACCTCAGAGTTCTTCTCAGATAAGCCCCCAAGCTGCTGTTGGAGGGTCTGCATATTTGATCAATTATAACCTGAGGTGCCTGTGGACATTTTGTTAGAAGTAGTGTAGAAGTGAAATGCTTTTTTGCCTGCCACCAATGGATATATGCTGTTCCCTGGTCACAGACCATTTATCATAAGACCGTGAATCATCAAGCACCCTGGCAAAGGTATTGGCCACTCAACAGGGCATGAAATGTCTCCTAAGACTGGAATGCAATATTATTCTAGTCCAAGCAGCTTTCACAAAGATTCCCTGGTAAGTAGTATACAGCAACCCAGTTTGAGTTAGTGCATCCAAATTTGGGGCAATATTCAGAGAGGCATCAGCAAGAAATGAAGGAGTCTGGAGCATTTGGAACATGTTAAACCAGAATTGACTGAAATGACTGAAGTTCAACAGTCACAGAAATATAGTTTTAATATAAATTGAAATTTCCTATGAAATCTATTTAATATCATCAGCCATAAAATTCAGGGGGAACATTTATATCTTACCACTATTGTGAAGTGAACTAAAAATTCCTTTACATGACAATTCATTTGTGTCCTACCAGTGGGAAAAGTTCATCCTCCTTCTATTTTAGTTTAGAATCCTTTTGTGTTCTGACCACTCTTTTTTCTGCTTTCCTCTTCTTTTTGATGTCTCTCCAATTTTTAAAATTAAAAAATGATAAGACACTAATAAAAAAGTTAGGAGATTAATTTTCTTCTTTCTTGCTTTTTTATTTAATCATGTCTTCCTTTTCTTCAGGTATGGAAAAAATATTGTTAAATGATCATGAAATATTATCTGTAACTCTAAATATCAAGAATATTAAATTCTTTTGGGAGTTTTGTAGGAGATAACAATGTTTTGCCTGTGCCTGCCCCGTTCTCTGAGAGCTGCACAGTGTGCCCCACATTTCAGTGGTGTCCCATCCACTCAGAGGCCTTCTCAGCAGTCCAGAACAGAGAGGTCTGGTTGTGTGAAAGCAGCTCAGCACCTTCATAGTGCCCAAAAGCCCATGGGTGACTGGGCAAGGAGCACTGGGGACAGCTTTGCATGGGGCAAGGCTGCCTCTGCCTCCTCTCTGTTGGGCGTGCCTGGCTGTTGGCTGGCTTGGCCATCCCCTGCTGCTGCGGCTGGAGGCCAAGAGACAGCATTTCCGTCCAAACCCCTCTCACATGTGCTCTCCTGAAACAGCAGCCACTCCAGAAAGCATCCTCAGACCATACAGGTTAGGACGCAATAATCAAATTGGAAACTTTCTGGCGCTGCTTTTCTACACACTAAATCCTCGATAACAGATTAGCACACCAAAGCCTCTGAGCAAACGTAATGACTCCTTGCCTGTGCTCCCTTCCCTCAGCAAACCTATGGCTTGAAAACCTATAAATATGCTATTTCAGCTGTTTTAAGCAGCTTATCATGATTTTCTGAAAGTCTGGCCTCAAGACTCTGGATCCCCTTCATAATAACGTTTAATGCTACCATTATGTAATTGAATCCATTTTGTCTGTGTGGTGGGAATATTATTAAACTGTAATTCATTTCATCGTCTTGATGCTCTTGGACTTTTAGGTCCAAGTCTGGAATGTCAGAAGCTTTGGAAAAAAGACAAAAAAGAAAAGAAAAGAAAAGAAAAGAAAAGAAAAGAAAAGAAAAGAAAAGAAAAGAAAAGAAAAGAAAAGAAAAGAAAAGAAAAGAAAAGAAAAGAAAAATACCATAAAGAACCATTGAGCACCTTCCATTACCAGTCGAATTTTTTCCATAAAGAATTATCAGTTCTTTTATCACCCCTGTTCTTATATTTCTTATTTTTTACCATATGTGCACAAAGCTCATAGGGCTCCTATTCATTTGTCAGAGCTTCATCCTTTCCTGATATGGGGAGATTCTTCATTATCCTGATTTGCTGAGTCTTAACTTTTTTGCCAGAGAATTTTTGGAAATGCAATCATGTCAGGGATGGTACTTTTTTACATCTGTTGCCCCCTCCATATTGAGTGCTTGGCTTGTGGCCAGCCATCTTACAAGTAGCCATATTATTATTGAAACCACATGCTCATTAGTGAGGCTGGCACTGGCTCAACAACCACTGTCCGAGGCTAACATTATATTCCATTATATCCCAGGCAACAGGACAGTGTAGCATACAGTTTGTTCAGAAGAACAAATAGTCTCAGTTGACAAAATCTGAATCTTAATCTGCCAGAAATGCAATCCATTTTCTGTTTCTTCATATGTGGGCTCTGGCAGTTCAGGGAGAGATGTGTTTTGAAAGAAAATACTGTACCACTAGCTTATCTTCTTGATTTTTAATTTCAAGGTTTTCAGGGACAACAGGAGTTCCTGGGCCCTTCTCTAGTGGGTTTAAGCACTTTATCCCTTGGGAGGCATGCGAGAGTATTTCACTTATACACAGGAATGACTCATGATCATTGCTTTCAATTAGAAATGTCCTCTGGGATTTCTGGGAATGGTGTTCTCTTGACTGGGGGAGGGAAAAGAGAATGAGGGAGAAACACAGACAGAATCAGACCAGTTCAGACCAACTTTTCCAAGAAATGCACTTCAAAGTGGGGAAGCTCTCGCTTTCTCTCATACATCAAGCCATTTACCTTGCCCAACATAATTATCAGCACTGCTCTGTATACATCGTTTTCTTAGCATAAACCAAGGGTTTATGTGAACTACATTTTGCACTGAAGCTCTTGCTTGTTTATCTTTGATAACAATATAAAACAACACTCACTAATGTCAGAAACCTTATAGGCTGGAAAATGGACTGGGATGTTTTCAGTATTTCTTTTCCTGTTGGAAATAGCTGCAGATGAAGGTCAGTTCCTGTTTCTCCTGCTGTAGCAGGTATTACACCAATGGCTGTGTGCTTAAAGTCTCAGGTGCAATATAATATTTCTCAAAGACTTCTGGACTGACTTAAGTTCAGTGATTAAACTGCTTTCATGCTGGAGATTGGGACTTGCAGAAATACACAGGTTTGAGTCCAACAGTTTTTAAGGTCCATACAAAAAAACTACACCATCCAGACCTCATCCGAACATGAGTGGAAAACACTTTCCTTGGTTTTATGTGCACCCATTTTTTAATTAAAGTACTGTGCCCTGTTCCCAGAAGCAGGGCTAAAGTTGCATTTATCATAACTTGAGAGAAATAAAGGCTTACACAAGAAAAGGCCATTATAAGTTCTTGCAGTTCAGAGTTTTATAGAGGCAAGACAAATTTGCAAATACAGACTACAAGAAGATAGCAAATAAGCTCCTTTTCTTTGAGGAAGGGAAGGGTTAACCCTGACAAATGACATACTAAATTTAGAGTCATTTTTGCATGTGGTTGCATGTCTAGTTGGAACGAGTCTGCCAAAACTCATTTTACTTATGACCCTTTACAGCTAGCAGAGAAAGAGGTCCATTGTTTTCTTTGTATTAGCGAGATTAAAAACACAGTCCCCCAAACTGAAAAGGCAAGCACTGGGAAGCACTGTCTGAGGCAAAACCAAGCATTTTTAATTCTTGATAAACCACATACAGACACACATCTATATGTGTGCATCCAACACATGCAAGCATGTGTATTTCCTAGAGGGCCAGATCTTATTCCACAAGCAGCTACATGCCATGTGGGTGAAAACAAAGCAAGACAAAGAGAGATGCGTCTCTTGCTGGCCACCCTTACTTCAAATGCTGTGGCAGAGGATAGCCCTCGGGAGCTGCCTTGCATAGAGAATCTGTTACCGCATCTCAACCAGATGTAACTGGGGAGGGATGCAGATGTGCCACCACCCTTCTGACACAAGTAGCAGGCAGCAAAGCAAATGTGTTGGGGACAGCTGCTCTCCTTCTCTGGAGCAACAGCAGATTGTATGGAGTGAGAACAAGTTCTATGGGTGCAGCCAAACTTAGCTAAGAGGCAAGCATCCACCCACTTCATCTTCAGCAAGTGCCTGCTGAGGATGGGATCAGTTGGATGTAGATGTTACCTGACCTAGTTACCACACAGCTCATTTGGTGTTGGGGAGAAACAGACATTTTTGGACACATTTCATCTTGCTCTAACACAGAACTTGTTAACTAGGCCTCCATGGGCTCTTGGGAGAGCTAGATGACTTATGCAGGTGTGGATACTTCTATGCAGCTAGCCAGGATGAGTCTTGCCCTGGATATTTCACTGCCCTTTATACTTCTTTGAAAAAGGTAGTCTTTGCCTCCTGCCTGCTCCTGATGAGGAGCTGTCCTTGACTGTCCCAAATCTTGCTCTAGCTGGCAAGACTACTGGAGGAGCTCCCCCAGGGTACAACCAGATAGAAAGGAGTCAGTCTCTCATGAAAAATAGCAGAACAGCTGCACAGCTTTTCTTTGGGGAGCACAGTGACTGAGCAGCAGGGCTGTAATAACTGTCTCTACCTACACAGATCTTTGGCTCTCTGATAATGATAGAAAATTCATTTCACTTTCCTCTCAGGGTCAGAATATTTGTCTTGTGGCTGCAAGAGACACACAGTTAGACAAAATGCTTGGTTTTTCTTTGAGCTGTTGAGAACACTCAGTGACATTGGATGTGTCTTTCCCAGATATTTAATGCTCTTGTACACCTAATGCTCTCACAGAAACAAGGTAAAGCTGATAGAAAGAACATCTTGCATCATAGAAGATGAAATTGTTAGTAAAAAAAAACAGATGAGGTGCAGGAGCTGTTCATTACTTCAGAAGGGAGGCAGCAAACTTCAATACTAAATCTGGAATGCGAACAATTGCACTGGATTTGGCCATGTTAATCAGTGAGGTGGTTTGAGAAAGATGGCTTCTAGCAGTTGTGCAAAAGTTATGCTACTGAAAAAAGAGGTCCCTTTGAGACAGAAAATCAAAGAGAGGGAGGTAATTATCACCAATATGACACCAAAGGGTTAGTTGGAAGGAACTGGAAAATTACAATGTGCACAAACCAATTTCTCAAGCACTTTAGGCAGAATTTAGTCACCCATGTCCAAATATGTGATCCACAAAGGATTTGCTTAATCCTTTAGATGTCTGAGAGTCTGTAAGCTCTTAAGTTTGGACAGGAAAGCTTAGTTTGGCGTCAACATTTCTGCTACAAAGCATGCCCAATGGAACCATGATACTGGCTGAGCCAAATACTTTTTCTTCATCTCTGCCAAAGGCTGTGAGATTCATGGCTAGTGCCTCAGTTCAAGGAGGCTCAATCCAGTAAACTTGTTCAAAGCACACCCAAATTTTCATGATAGTCATGAAAGCTTGAGATACTTTCCTTAGCAGGGGTGGTGTTGAGAGTCTTATATATGACATTTCAGCAGTTATCATATGATTTCCTTGAAGTACAAGGCATAAGTAAGTTCCCTCGTCTTAGGGTGCTCAGACTTCATATCATCCTAGCCACCCATCTGTGGGCTGCATCAATGGCTTGTTTCCCTGGGAGGCAGGTGGAGTAGCTCCGACATCTCCTGATGAAGATAAGCCCCCTATGCCAACAGGAAAGTGAGAATTCATGAGGCCAGAGAAAGGACAGGACAGACTCTTCAGTCTTCTGCTCTGGACACTTTCCCCACCAATGGAGACTCCTGAACTCTCGTTCTTGAAAGATGTAGGTTCAGCTCAGCCAAGCCAGCAGGACTTCTCAGTGTACACAGCTGTAAAGTTGTAGGACCCTAAGAGCTTTTTTGGCTCAAAGTTTGGCACCTGGTGACAGTTTAAATCATATATTAGACATACACATCCTTCCTTGGATTTTGGCCTAGAGGCCCTATAGTTATGTATCCGTGTCAGGGGCATCTATGGACCAAGAGGTCTTAGGATCTGTGGACATTCCTGAAAAAAAACACAGTAAGGTCCCTGATGCCTCATTACTCTGTCTTTTCCTGATGCCAAACTCAACATCCCAAAGTCTAGCAGTTGTCAATGGTTTCAAAAGGTGCTGACGGCTGAACTCTTCAAAGCTCAGCACAAAACGGAGGCCCCAACTCCTCTCCCTCGTCTCCATCCTCCTGAGACACCTTCCTTTCACTTCAGATGGTTGCCAGTGCATGATCACCCTGATGCCTCATTACTCTGTCTTTTCCTGATGCCAAACTCAACATCCCAAAGTCTAGCAGTTGTCAATGGTTTCAAAAGGTGCTGACGGCTGAACTCTTCAAAGCTCAGCACAAAACGGAGGCCCCAACTCCTCTCCCTCGTCTCCATCCTCCTGAGACACCTTCCTTTCACTTCAGATGGTTGCCAGTGCATGATCACAGACACCAAATGATTTCCAAATGCATCAAAACTAGGTTCAGCATGCAAAAGGAAGGTTTTACCTGTGTTCTGCCCAGTATAGAGTATCTTAGGGTATTTTTTTTGTATTTATTTATTCACAATGAAGACCCCACAGGTGTTTCTACTACAGATAAATTTTAGTACCACTTTCATGTCCTCTGTCTTCCTGATCTCAGTGATATCCCAGAATAATGCCATTCATAAGTTACATTTCTGTTGTGTAATTGATTTTCTGAATTTTAATTTGCTGTCTCAGTTTCACTGAGTGTTCCCCTGGGTTGTTGGGGGGTTTTTTTGTGTAAGGAAACATGGTAAGGAAGAGCATCTGATTTATCTTCCCAGGTCCATTAACTAGCTTGGATAGCTCTACCATATACTTTTTCATTTCCTCTCTAAATGATCCCAACATTTTCAGTCTCTATTCATATGGAAGTCATTCCATGCCTCCAATTCTTTTTTGTCTGTCTTCCTATCTAGTTTTATTGTTTTGTCTCCAGGGCAGAGATACCAGTGGCAAGCCTGCCATTTTAGGCACCTGAAGGAGTACCATTTATGCCATGACACAGTGGGATACAGAGATCTCAAACTGTGAATTCCATTTTGCATTTGAGCCTCCATTTTGTACAACATACTGAATGTGTCTAAGCCTGAGCCAGGATGTGGAAACATGCTCCAGTATAGCCTGCTGTCAAGGAAAGGTATTAGACGCTACCCGAGAAAGCCATTTCATAGAAGTCTGGACCCAACAACTGCAACTGGCTTTGAAATGTTGGCCCAAACCCAAAGGAAAAATAGATTTTAAACAGAAGGTGCTGGCATGCCTGGTGATCTGCAGCTTCACAGTCTCTGCACATGGCAAAAGGAAAGACATTTTGCTTAGCTGGAGGTAGTACTCTCAGCAGAACTAGCTGTCCATTGCCACATGGTGAACTATCGGTAGGGAGAAAGAAACCCTGCTGAAACCCTGCTGACAGACAAACCTCAGATTCTTCAAAAAGGTGAGGTTGTGCAGAGGGAAAGGTGAAGTCTCCAGACATTTGTCTTAAGGCAAAGTTTTACGGTGACTTTGAAAAAAAACAAATGTGGAAACACCATATAGAAAAGAAGAGTTCCCAGACTAGCTAGAAATAGTAAGGCAACTAGAGTTCCTGCTATTTAAGCACAAATTTGATCTGGTATGGGTGTGGTGGACACTACTTTGCATGGTGGAATCCATTGTATTTTACATTGCAGATTTTGCTCATACCAGCTTTTTCTCTGTTGTTTTGATTTGTTGCTCTCATGGGATCTTTTTAATCACTGCTGCACACAAATCTGTCTCTGTAGTAACCAAGGGGCTCCCAGTCAGTCACAGCACTATATCTTGCTTTTCCAACATGATCCATGTGTCAGGAGATTGGCTGAACCTGCTCACATAACATTTCTATTCAGTCACACACTGCCCTTTCACAGAGGAGACACTGGAGAGTACTGTCCCACCAAATGTCTCAGCACCCTGCATCCAGAAGCTTGGCTGGTACTTGCAGCCTCCACTGCTGCCATCCCATTTCATTTCCCCAGGGCACTGAAGGCATCTCTCCAGCTTCTGCAGAGTGCAGCACAGACAGCTATGCTACTGTCACAGCAAAACAGTCAGGTAAGCACAGTTTGAAAGCCAGAAAGGGTTCTACCTGCAGAAAGTGGAGGCTGACAACCCCTGAAGGACTGCTGAAGCTTTGGACAGAACCCTTGAAGCTGTGGGTGGAACATCACTGTGCTGTGGAAGGAGAAAGCATATAAGGACAGTCATCTGGACACCTATGGACCACCTCAAATGAATCACCCCAGGAAAACATCTCCATGACTCTAGATTTTTCTATACTTAATCCTGAGTCTTTTATTCATCTTGTTGCCCTTTCAAGCAATGGAGAAGATCCTCTGAAGACTCCATAATGTTTCCTAACTGCAAGACCCACTCTATCTCCATCTTTGCTCTGTCCTGCCGTATCACCTGCAATCTCAATATTCAACCAAATGCATGATAAAGAATAACAAAATTTTTCAGCTAGAAACTTATGGAAGAGTAGGGG
>NW_008677029.1:21688-35148 GCF_000695815.1 Acanthisitta chloris
CTGACTCAAACAGAAATGAGAGTGCTCTGGACACTAGGAAAGGCAAGGGCTTTGAGTCTTGGATAGAGGAACAGATGTGAAAGCAGGAAATGTTTTCCAAATAACAGAGGAAAATGGGAAGAGCAGAGGGAATGATAATGGATGCCTTATTCCCTGTAGTGGAAAACTGTTCTAGAGAGAAGAGTAGATTGTTACATGGTTTGCACACTTAGCAAACAAATATTTCTTTTCCCTTCACCACAAGTTATTGCCCTCTTCTGTAGTGGGGATGAACAATTGTTTCTGGAACACCTATATTAGTTACTGACTTTGACTGGCCAGGGCTTTTTAACTATTATGACTGAGCTAACAAACTGATCAGTAAGTCCTTCTTATTACACACTAAGAACTTCAGACTCTTTTCAAATAACTGGATTTACCATTTAAAGCAGGCAAAGAACAACAATTAAAAAGGGGTAATGTGCACTTACTTAGGCAATTCTCGTTGGACTGTAATTATTTAACAGCCATTGTATATTTTACAGAAAAACTAAAGTCTCCATAATGGAAGTCAAAAATGCAGTTTGTCTTTTACTAGGCTTTTGATGATACAGAGTAAAAATAGCTTTTCTGTTGTCCTACCTTGTGTGAGGCAGTGTAAAGGAGAAAGGATGCTGCATCCTCTGGTATGGTTTATCTTACACATAAGGGCTGGGAAAGGAAAGTTTGGGGTAAAAATTCCTTTGTCTGAAGGAAATGCCAGGACAGAAAAGGAGGTGATGCTCTTCTGGTCATGCCATTAATGGGCTCATCTTCATGAACAGACAAAAATAGCTGGGCTATAACCATGAAATCACTGGGATTGGAGGGGGTGGCAAAATAAGTTGGTGATTGACAGTCATCTCAGGTATCTTACTCCAAAATTCAGACCTGTGAAATCCCATAGAGCTTTTAGATAGCTCTAGGGGCAGTTTAGAGCTGCTTTTTGTTCAAGCTCTGTGGGAAGAATATTTACCACATTTACAAGAAACAGGGTTCAGGGTCCTTTTCTAAAGAAGTTCAAGTCTCCTTGGAGGGAATTCAAATATTTGGTCTGTGACCTGGCCAGGAGGCAATGAGATTGTTTCTCCCAATCCCTACAGTCCTTAAATAATATGTCCTGGCTACAGGGAGGTGTGGGGATAACACAGGAAGCAAAATTAGTGGGTTTGCTTCTTGCATATGTCACATGCTTTGGATAAGAGGTAAAACAGTGAACAGCACTTTCTTTTTCAAATTATTCACTTGCTTTTTTCTGAAAAAAAGGATTTATGGGCTAGCCCCAGAGCAGTAATTCAAGTTTCTGTCAATCGCAGCATCACAAGGGTGGTGGCAGGCACCTCTTCTCCATTTACAGTCTCATTTGCTAACCTGGAGGCTGCAGGACTCATGCCACATCCACAGGCTCAGTTTGGCAGAAGAAATAAGCCCTGTGCCCTCAGTAGGACCACCTTCACTGCAAGAGACTCAAATCTTCTCCATCAGAGCAGGAGCTTGCACCAGGGTTTCTCACAACACTGACTAGAGAGCTAGGGTGTGTCTCTTATTTCCCCCCATTCCTCCAAGTTCCTAGCTGCATCTGAAAACAGGAAGGCTGGAAAGGATTTTGTCCACCCAAAAGTACTGTGAAGACGGGCAATAAGTTCCTGTCCTGGCTGTTCTCTCGCTGATACATGGTGACTGAATTTGTCATAGACCTAAAGTCAATAGTGCCTGGCTCTTAGTTACATTAAAGTTACCTTATAAACTCTAGCAATGTAAAGAGGTTCAAAGTGTAATTTATAACCTAGCTGAAGGTGCTTACTTACACTGACCTTAGTGTAAATGGGAATCAGACTGGTAAGCTCTGTAGATCATTAGGGCTTCTGTAAGAGAACGCCCACACTTGATTTGAAGGAACTACTACTAGCCAAGAAATCACAAGCAGTAATTTTCCTTTAGCAGAAGTGAAATAACTCATACTCATCAGACCAGACAATCCGCATCAGGGGGCAAAGGGCTGTAACTAGCTAGCCTGTAGTAGAGATTTCTAACATGTGCGATTTCCAGTTGCTGGTGAAAACTCATACAGATTTGCCAGACAACATTTATCAGCACACACAATGAAAAATTATTAATTCTATGGAGAAAAAGGATTTTGGCCCATATTTTTCTATTCAACCTGATGAGGAGTGTGAGGGGAAAGTGTCTTTCTTCCCTACTATCTCTGTCACATACAAGGGAGTATAAAACTACTTGATACAGGAACAGTTTGTTTCACAGTTACCTTGTGAGCTGGTAAAGACAGTAACAGGATTAAATGTATTATTTGAGATTTGAGACGAGTAAGTTATTTTATATTTTGAAAGCTAAGCAACATAGCTTTACCATGTACAGAATAGACCAGAACTTGGCTGCAGTCAGTGCCTTGAGGAATAGTCTCCTTCTGGCAATCCTATTCAATAGCACTAGAAACACCCAACCATCCTAATTGAGAAAGCTTTTTCCAGAAAGGTATTGTAGGGGAGGGACAAACAAAACCTTTCCAAGCCCATCTTTACCCTGAAGAATCCTTCAACATTTTTGTGTTCACTGAAACACACAACTGAAAAAAGTAAAGCAAAACTCCTATCAACTCTTCAGACAGGCTTGGGATGTTCCTGTTTAACCAAACTGTTGCCTTAAGAAACAAGCTCTATTGTCATTTTGAGTTCTGGCAGATGCAGTAAACATATTTGGGTCCAAACCACATTATATTATGTGTGTGCCTTACTGTGGATCAAATACATTAGTGTTTTCATAATGTGTTTTAGCAATGAGGCAATGATAACACAACATTTTAGCACATACTGTAAAGAGTCTGCAGATGAATATGTGCATAGAAACCAGAAAAATGTCTACATCTTTGTGCTTAAGAATAGGTTTATCATTCTCTCACATCAATTATAGAACTACAACAAAATTAATTATGAGCAGAATGATGCCAAAGCTGTAACATAGGCTTGTCACTCCTGCATGAGGTCCTGAAAATACTCATTCAGTATTGACAGAAATTTGGCCTGACCTGCATTTGCCAAGCTTCTTGCTTTTGTTTTTTGTGCATGCTTGAGCATGATACTTTTGCAGCAAGAAATGTTCACCAAAAACCACCTAAAATTAATAATGCTGAATACTTGTGCAAAGTCAAGTTGAGCCTTGTAATGGAGAGAAATTGCATTGGAAAAAAAAGATTCCGAATGTTAAACATATTCGTTTAGGGAACATTCTTTGCATGCAGCCAAAAGAGCTTGAATTTCAAGTATCAATATACTCATGACCAACTGATTGCAAACAAGCTACAGACCAAGAATTACTCACAGAAATTATTTGATTAATCACTCCAAATAAATTTCAATAATGAGCAAATGAAATAAAATTGTGGTCAGATGATGGAAACTTTGTGAACAGAAGAGAGGAGGTGAAATTTATTGTTACTTATTAGGAACTATTTGCCTGCTACCATGCAGTAACGGAAAAGCTGTAGGAAGCATCTGTGGAGCAGATGAAAAAGTAGGCGGAGGAGTCCTTGTCCTGCTCTCCTGCCACAAAGCCCATTCATTCAGGCCAGCTCTACAGTTATGGTAGAAATACAACTGCTTTTGCACTGCCAGTGCACAGCAATGTACAGCATGAAGGAAACTATATTTTTTACTTAAAATATTTTTTTTCGTTTTGCCTGTGGAAGAATACAAATCATTTTAAAAATACCCAATTCTCTGAGCACCACCTATTAAAATATCTTTTAAGCTTGTTATTACAGAATAGCTCAGCTGATTCAGCAGAGTCCTAACAGATTTAAAGTGGCATAAAGAAGATCAAAATTTGGTCATTAGCAGAATTTAAGCAATTGCTACGCAAGCAATTGCTACCCACAAAAAGAATTGGATCCTGTTCTGAACACATATGAAACTCAGTTACTTTTGATTGAGTGACTAATAGGGAAAATATATGCTCTCTCTGGAGCTCAAATCCAGTTTTTCAAAAGGCTCAGCATTTCTCACGTTTACTTTCACTATATGGTACCTCTTTCCTTCATCTAAGATTCTTGGCTTTGTACAAGGAACTATGCATAAGGAAGGGAGACTATATCACTGTTGACAATAAAACTGCAATGCAAAAGTACAGCAAGCACTTTGGTTTTTGTGTGCAAATAAAACATTTCACTTCAACACACTGAAGACAGATTTATTTTTACTTACCTCTTTATGAAATGGCTCGCTATACCACCACATATATTTGCACACACATGTAAGCAGAATAGAAAAGAAATCATGCTGGTTGGTTGCCCCCAGAACTGCCAGAGTTAATGTAGGGTCCAAGAAGAGTTTGCAAATGGAATTTTAACCTTTTCTTCCAGTGGAGGTTCACGGATTTGATTCCTGTCATCGCTGAAGCCAACAGCAAAACTATTGTTTATTTCTGTGGGAAAAGGATCAGGTCCCTTATTTGCAATTTTGGCTTTTTTCAGAATCATGTATTTTTTTATTAAAAGGAAATAAATCCCTATCTGCATTTAATCACACAACTAGCATGAAAATGAACTCAATGAATAAAAATGTCAGGAGTGGGAAACGATAGGGTTCTCTCTTAGCCAAGTTTTCTGTCTAAAATTAGCTTGCCTTTCTGGATTTACTGCTGTTATTAAGTGAATGTCCTTTTGACAATAAAGCAGTGCTTCTTGGATTTAGACAGTGTTGTGAAGAATATGATAAAGTGCTCTGTGATGTATGACTTTGATTGACTCAGGGGACCTTACTGTTTCGATGCTGTGGTCTGTTCTTTGTTTGCTAGATGAAGACTTTCTATTCATTTAATACTCAGTTCAGGACCAGAACTTGGAGAAGGATGTGTGTAAAGATGTAGAGTACCTTGTTTCTGCCATGCTAACATGATGAATTATAGCGTATTAAGGAAGTGTTGACACATGTGGGAATAGACTCTTGACATGCTTGCCAGTAATTAAGGCACATTGTATGTAAAGTCACTAAAAAAGTTGGAGGCTTATTCTTTGTTATAGGGATGGTTTGCCAAGTGGTGTTATTCATAGTCTTGATGGAAAATACTTGTATCTTCAAAATTGTTGTGGTTCACACAATAATGAAGGCAACAGACAGAGATTCGTTAGTATGAAATTTTTTAATGTTTCCAATAGCTGGATAGGTAATCATTTTCCTGTCAGAGAGGAAAAAGTGCTCTAAGACCAGTTCCTCACTGATAAATCACCTGAGCATTACCAAAGTGATCACAGGGCTTGAAGAGCTGCTACTCAAGTGTAAGGGACTCTGCATCCTCTGCACAAGTGCCCCAAGCCTGCACCTGAAATCTGTTCTTTACCTGCACCTCCTCACACCCATGGCCAGGGTAATGAATATACCACCTTTGGCAACCTGCCAGCAGGCCAAGGGCAGCCTCCATGGCTGGGGGAAGGAGCAGATGTGTGCCTTGCAAGGAGCCCTTCCTGGTCCCTCTGTGGTCCCCATGCAGCCCTGGGGCCCTAATTTCCTCCCAGCTTTATACTGGTAAGAGAAGTTTATTGGTCCATCAGACACCTTGTGCAGGGCATAGATCAAGCTACCCACATGATGTGTTATATCATCCTACTACCCCATGCCTGTTCTGGAGAAATAGGTCCACTTCTCCATGCTCCAGCTGGATGAACCTCTCCCTTTCCTACTAACTTAAGCACTACTGCTGCTGACATGAGGCTTTCATGTGCCCCAAGAAATATTTAAACTTTTCCTTGGCTTTGCTCTTTTCAGCAGTGAAAGGTGCAAGCCCCTCCATCTCTTTGCGGGGCAGGGTTCGGCAGGGAGTTAGCACAGTACCAGTTTCCTTAGCTTCCCCCAGGGAGCCTGCTGAGTTCATTGTAATGCAGACCGGCCTTATCCTCCCTTTTTTGCTCTATGATATTTTGTTTCCTTTCCTTCTGAATAATTTTCTTGAAGACTGAAAAGCAATCATGAGAGATTTCAGCCAACTCCTTGCTAAATCCTGAGATATGCCCTATTTAGATAGTTTTTTAATGTGTAATGCATGCATTTAGCAGAAAGGTTTTACTCAGGGATTTGGCAATTAATGTTTAGTAAATGCTGAAAAATTTGGTCTGCAGAGAGAATTTAGTACTTGATTCAAAATTACAATACACCACTGAAGGACAGGCATTAGAGAGACTGAAGAGAGCTCACTGGATGACAGTTACTCAAGCATTTAGTATGAATAAATGCATATGCCTTCATGTGAAATTTCTCAGCAAGACTGTGTACAAGTGTGGCTGCTGAATACATATCACCATATTTTACAAGTCAAACAGCACTGATATCAATTCCAAAAAAGCTCATGGAAGTACACTGCAATGAGTGTTGCAGGGCTGTGCCCACGTTGGCATGGTTTGACTCCTGGAAAATGTGGCATTCTATGGTTCAAAACCATCCTTGGATGTTGAGGGTAACACCATTCATTTATAAAGCAAGTGACACTTTCACAGACAGCACAACTAAGCAACAAAGTTCTCAGAAGACAGAAGCAAACTGGAAATTATTTCAAAGGTGCTTTTTAGTCTTTCTTTCTTTTCTACTTTCTGGTAGGTTTGTTGATACCAGAACTTTCCTGCTTAAACATGAATCCCAATGCCGATTGGTTTATTCAAAATATTTGGTTCGATGAAATGTGTTATTTACACTGCCAAGTTCCTTTATAGCTTTCCGTCGTCCATCATAGGCTTCACAGAGTATACCAGCCAAATATATAAACTCTACATATGTTTCTACTAGAGCAACTGGACTCACAATTAAGTCCAATTAGTTTTCACTCTCAAGAATTTAATCACATGCAGTAAATCAGAGTTTTATTTCTCTCCTTTTCTTTCCTACCTCACTAGAGATTTAATATGACATTCAGCTCCTGGGACTGTATGAACCTTCCAACTGTTTAAGGAAATGATAAAGGGAAAAGGATAGAGAATAAAATAAAATCCAAAATGGTGTAACAGAGGTAGGGAGGGAACGATACTACTGCATCTCACAGTACCAGATCCAAGGGACACCCATTAAACCATGAGGCAAATGAAGAGGCAATTTTTCATGCAGTACAGGCCAAGTCACATAACTGATTGCAAAAGAGGTTTGTGGAAGGCGAAGGTATAAAAGTGGTCAAAAAGGGATTAGCCAGATTAGTGGAGAATAGGCCATTAGTGGCTATAAAAATGATGGCTTAGCTGCAACCTGAGACAGGCTGCGGGAAGGGCAGAGGGGGAAAGCATCCCTCCAGCCTGCCCCGTTCTCTGCTCTTCCAACTTAGCCACTGTTTGCTCCTGTTCAAAAAAACTACTGCATTATAGCGAATTTTGGTCTGACCCAACCAATCCGGCAGTCCTAACTCTCCTGTATTTTCGGCATAAAGGTGTTATTTTGTGTGGCTCATTGTGCAAAGATGCACATGCATATGCACACATCCTCTTCTTTTAAAAAAAAGAGAATGAAATGTAATACAGACTGTTATGTTTGCAAAGGATGAAGATGTGTTCTCATCTACAGCTCTGGAGTCCTTTTTAATTCTGTTTAACAAGACATAGAAGACATTTAAAAGGTTCCAAATGCTGCAATGAAAATGATTCAAAGAATTAATAGTGTGGAAGGGAATTTCTAGAGGAGATATAAGTAAAAAAAGAATAAACAGGACCATTTATTTTACTATGGACAAAGGAAAACATATGTTAGAGATATATAAAAAGTGCAGTGTGTAGAAGTCCAAGAGTAGGTTTCTAGCCATACTATTCTAGACTAAAAAAAAAGCACTCAATGTGAAACAAAATGCAACAAGTGAAAAAGACAGATTTGTTTGCAATTCCTAAATACCTTTTGAAGATTACTGCTATGACATATCTTTAAAATAAATCCATCCATAGCTCACGGATTTAACTGTTTTCTTAAGGAAGAACTTTTTCTATTTTGTTTGCTCTGAAAGAGTTTCAGCCCTGTTTTCACTTGATTAAAAAATACCAGTGCCATTGGCATTTTTCATTTTTCAAACTGAATTTTGAAATGCATTTTTAAGCCATAATTTTTTAATAGTCAGAATGAAAGTTAAGGAAGAATCTTATTTCCTGTCAGCTGGCATTGGTTTTCACACGTATTTTTTGTCCAGTATCAGGCTGCTTCTTTTTTTATGGGTAAACAGATTTTTTTCAAAATAGGCTAAATACAAAACTAAAAACACTGTTGCAATTTAACTTTCAAAAAATAATTTTGAATTTTATTACTACTAAAATTTTAAAAGAAAGAAAAAGATGGCAATACATGAGGAAGCTTTTCATAACAGAAATTTTTGAAATATCCATTAAATTAAACATTTTTAATTTACTTTAGTTGAGAAGTTTCAAAGGGAGATTAGATGCAGATGGAAAAGTAGGACCAAGTACACTGAGAAACAGTTATGAGGAAGGGAAGAACTGCAAATGGATATAGCTCTGTTTATCAGCCATCCATTAATTATTGGTTTAATGTGATCCTAGAGAATAAGCAGTTATAAGCAGAGTAAGCACAGAATACCGAGTTAAGAGTAACCTCCAAAGAAGTGTTGTAGCTGCTGTCAGTGATTCTGGGATATCAGTGTAGATGAGTTATTGATAAAATTCAGCTTAGTGGTTCCTATATTTCTAGCAGTTTGGGGTTTGATCTTGTAAACCTTCTTCAAGTGAATCAACAGTGTCCAACCAACAGAGAAATGGTCAGTCATCTTCTGGTGCTCACATTTGGACTTCATTTGGTCAAAACTTCAACTGAAGGTAAGAAAAGTTTTGCCTGAGTAAAATCTGAGCAAGGACTTCCAGGTCTGTTGCAGTGGAACTGCTCTCAGGAGTAAGGGTTGAATTGTTATACCACAAAATACCAGCTGTAGTTACGTTAACCAGGATAAAGTTTCAAGGGATATCCAATCTCCATGGCTCAATGTAAAGCTAATCACCAGCTGGACTACAGAACAAATTTCCCCTCTGGTATAATATCGCACAATTATATGCATTATGAGGGTTTAAAATCTGGCATTGGCTGTGCTATTGTTGGAACTAGGATAACCACTCCAGTTCCAACAAGAGGCCATTCATCTGAACTAATTTGTAGGTTAGGGAAGGTTTTAAAATAGGAAGTCTTTTCTTATGCAAATAGGGACATGGTAAGAAACCAGAGGCCTGCAGGCAGCGATCTGAGGCATCACCAGATCGCAGAGGATGAGAGTCAACATGCCCATGCACCAGGGCAGCAGTCAAAACCAGGCTTTCATGGCACCATAATGTAACAAAAGCCTTAAGGCTGGGTCTCTACACAGGGATGAGTTTAACTTAGATTTTGTATCCAGCTTCTAAAATATTGCTAACAGACTTCCAGTTCAGAGAACTGTGAGGAAGGAATAAAATCAGATAAATTAATCTTAATAAATTATTCTGAACAACTGTTTTCCCTTTCTTTGTTTTCCCTGGATTCACACGTGACTGTATTTGAAGTATCCAGCAAACTCTTTGTGCAAACAATGAGCACTTTCACTTTTGATCCGTGACTGTGGGTTGTTTCAGGGCTGTGCCTTGGATATGTAAGCCACATGGCATCAGTTTGTTTCCTACAGCTGACTTTTGCCTAAGGCTACCCTGGAGAGAAAGAGTTTCCTCTCTGTCATATTGCTTAAAGCTATATCTCTTCTTGAAATCAGAGTCTCTCTCTTCACTGGCCAGGGAGCTGGCTCCTTCCTCTCTTTTCAGTTTTGAATTTTTACGTGCAGGAGACATTGCCCTGTAAAAATCTTGCATTAATATCTGCTGTATATGAGCTTCCTGCGCTCAATCGTGTCATGCACAATCCCTTGAATGCTCTGGGTACCCAGGAATGATCACTTTCCTACATCACTGGTTGCCTTTGGGAACCCCCTACAAGACTCATACAAAAGGGCAGGATAGAATCGTAGAATCATTTAGATTGAAAAAGACCTCTAAGATCATTGAGTCCAACCATTAACCCAGCACTGCCATGTCCACCACTAAACCATGTCTTTAAGTGCCACAACTGCATGATGATGAATATGTACTTCTAGCCTGAGCCTTTACCATCAAATGTCTTCTGCACACACAACTGAGATCAATAGGAGTTACCACAGTAAAAACTAATGTATGGGTTTCCATAGATTCTTGAAAGCAGGTGAATCCAAGTCTCAGAGAAACCAGTACAAGTGAAAGGTGCTGAACACTCTAGACAATGACGCTAAAATAGGTTTCCAGCAAACACCTCCCACACAGACTCCATATTGATGGCCACCATACACCTCCTCTGCTGACAAATAGCAACATGGGGTACCTTGAACTCTATATGTGTTCTCTGCACTTGCTGGCTCAAAGCAATCTTTAAACAGAAAACACCATATGGTTTTGCAGCTGTGCTGGTCAGCCCACGGTCTCACATGCCATAAGCTGGCATTGCAAGCCTGGGCATGATCACAGTTATCATCTCTTGCACAGGAGGCATAGAATCATAGAGTCATCTGGTTGGAGGAGACCTCTAAGATCATCAAGTCCAACCATTAACCTGTCACTCTGCTGAAACCTCTAAAGCCTAAACCATATCCTCCAGCATCAGATCCAGACACATCTCTGGAACGCTTCCAGGGATGGTGACCCCACCACCTCCCTGGGCAATCTATTCCAGTGCCTGACTGTCCTAACAGTGAAAAAATTTTTCCTAACATGTAATCTGAATCTTCCCTGTCTCAGCTTGTGGCCATTCCCTCTAGTCCTCTCTCTGCAGGCATGGCAGAAGAGACCATCCCCCACCTCTCTCCAACCCCCTTTCAGGTAGTTGTAGAGACCCATGACATCACCCCTGAGCTGCCTCTTCTCAAAACTAAACAAACCAAATTCCCTCAGCCGTTCCTCAGACAACACATTTTCCAGACCTTTTATGAGCCTCATTGCCCTTCACTGGACTTGCTCCAGCACCTCAATATCCTGGCTAAAGTCAGGGGCCCAAAACTGAACACAGTACTCAAGGTGTGGCCTCAACAATGCCACGTACTGGAGGATGATCACTTCCCTAGTCCTGCTGGCCACATTATTCTTGATACCAGGCCAAGATGTCAATGGCCTTCTTGTCCACCTGTGCACACTGTTGGCTCATATTGAGCTGGCTGTCCACCAGCACTCCCAAGTCCCTTTCCAACAACACTCAGGCCAGTCTTCCCCCAGCCTCTATCACTGCATGGGGTTGTTGTGTCCCAAGTGCAGAACCTGGCACTTCACCTTATTGAACCTCATGCAGTTGTCCTCAGCCCACTAACCAAGTTGGTCCAGGTCTCTCTGTAAAGTTTTTCTACCCTTAGGCAGATCAGTACTCCCACCCAACTTATTGTCATCTGCAAATTTACTGAGGGTGCACTCAATCCTCATGTCCAGATCATCAATAAAGATGTTAAATAGGACTGGCCCCACTACTGGGCCCTGGGGAACACCACTAGTGACTGACTGCCAGTTGGATTTAGCTCCATTAACCACAACTCTCTGGGCCTGGCTGTCCAGACAGTTTGTTATCCATTGAAGGGTCCACCCAGCCAGTTTTTCTAGAAGTATGTTGCGGGAGACAATGTCAAATGCCTTACTGAAATCCAGATAGACCATGTCCACGGCCTTCCTTTCATCCACTAAGCATGTCACTTCGACATAGAAGGTTGGTCAAGCAAGATCCTCCTTTCATAAATCCCTGTTGGTTGGACTTGATTCCCTGGTTGCCCTGCATGTGCCATGTGATGACAGCGAGGACTTTCATGACCTTTCCTGAAACAGAGGCAAACTGAGAGAAGCTGAGCCCTCAGGACCCCAAGCACAGACACTGTGATCTGCAGCTCCTGCTTTAGTAAATATTTCTTCATGGTCCCACCTTTCTTCATTGTAGAGGTGAAAGCAAAACATCAGCTTCATGTCATCTGAGTGTAAACTATTAACACAGACATTATTTGTTAATTTTAAAATTGTTGGCAGCCTAGATTTGTCATGGGAAATTCAGATATTTCATGTAGGTATGTAGGAAGATTGTGCCAAACTTTCTGGCAAGAAGAGCAGGCAGGACTCCAGACACAATTTCACATGCTCCCTGTGGCTGTGATTTGCTGGTGAGTACCACTCTTTGGGACTGCAGAACACTAGTTACACTTACAGCTCCAGCTATTTCGTAGAATCATAGAATTGTAGAATTTAAGGGTTGGAATGGACCTTACAGATGACCTAGTCCCAACCCTCCCTGCCATGGGCAGGGACACTTCCTCACTAGATCAGGTTGCACAAGGCCTCTTAGACAAGGCCTATTAGACAAGGCCTCTACTCAGACACTGGGAGCCTTTCTGTTCTTTCTTCTTCTACCTACTTAAGAAAAACAACCTTCCAGGGTAAAATTTAAATGCAACGGAAAATGCTTTGATAGGTGCAAAGAATAATGTAATGACTTTAGTAGCCAAACATCAAAGCCATAAGTACATATTCCCAGCTTATATCACAAGTTATAAGTTATAAACACAATTGCCATAAGTGTAAGGCAATAATGAAGATCGATAAAAAAGATAAGGTCTTTGGCAGTGGTACAGAATAAGGTTGTTTTGAAGTTGGATGTAGAATGGTGAATTGATGGGTACAATAGATAACATTCAGTCCTAATTCAATATTTTATATTCCCAAACTCAGCAGGGTGTTTTTAGAGACAAGCTACAAAGGTTAGCCATCTTACTCAAGTCTACCACCACTCCTCCTAATGTCCAAGTTCAGCACAGCACAGCATACGAGAAAATGGATCTTCAAGAAAGACAGTGTAGCACATACTAAATACAGGAAGACCTGAGGAGTCCCCCAAGTAACTCAGTGGAGAGCATCTTTACAGTGAGGATATTTTACAGGAGGCACATTTGTATTTGCTTTCATTATTTAATATATTTATCTGTGATCCAGTATAAAAAACCTACATCCATTCCTTGCAAAGTCTGCAGATGACACAAAAATCATGGAGTGGTAAATAATGAGAAAAGCAGATCTGTTCTACAAGCAATCTGGTTTGTATGGTAACCTGAGCTTACCAGGAATGAAAAACCCAACATATTTTATTGTACAGTTAAACATAATTCTGAGTAACCCAGATAGTTAGTACAATGAAGATGTGGTCTGTATTTTAGAAACAGAGACTTAGAAAAGGATTTAGAAGTCATGGCTGATAACCAGATGAGTTACATAAAAGTTCCCCGTGCAATGCACTGACAAAGAGAGAAAATGTGATCTTGGTATTTGCAAGCAGGGGACTATAAAACACAAGGATGGAAAGGCAGATGCTCACTATCCCTTGGAATATTAATAGTAAGAGAGAGGTCCAGCTCCAATGTCCATATTTTAAAAAATACTATTGACAAACTGG
>NW_008677029.1:35172-52668 GCF_000695815.1 Acanthisitta chloris
TGCAATTGGCAAAAGCTGTTAGTGAGATACTACAAAAAATTAATTTAATTTATCCAATAGGAGGATAAATGGTGATTTAGCTGTGGTTTATAATAGATCTGGCTGGGTATTCTTTCTCAACAATAGAAAATTAAATTTCCACAAAAATTTCTATGAAGAAAATATAATGTTAATTTTCCTTCAGGACAAGCAGAATTAAATAGTTCACTGTAAGCCACTCAGCTCCTCTATTTTTTCTGTTTGGGGAAATTTTAAACTTCACCTTCTTGTGAACACATTTATCTGTGGTGTAGGTACCTGTTTTCTCCTACAGGCCAGCCACAGGGTAATTCGTCACTTAATTCAGAATTGTATATAACATTACAGGAGCTGTAGTCCAGCCAAGAAACCTCTGCTTAAGTTGAATAAGGATAGTGTTTGCTCAGGCTGTAATTCCCAGGAGCAATGCAGCATTATGGGAAAATATTTGTTTTAGTATTGAACCAACACAAAAGAAAGCCCTGTTCAATCAATTTAGTACATTGAAAGAACAAGGGCCCTTCATTAAAGAAAATGGCAATTTTGTTTAGATTGGTTGATTTGTTTGCATGTTTCCATCCTGGGTTTTCTTTATGTTAATAAGGCTCTTTTTTTTGGTATCATTTGGACTGAAAACAAATGTTGACAAGTTGCATCTGCCCACTGTGTGAAAATTCCAAATTTTGTTCGGTCTTAGCTTGCAAGTAGCTGTATTATATTTCTGATACCAGGGGGATCTCTGAATTAGCAGACAGAGACACGACATCCAGTAGGTGGAATCTGACACTAGATTAATCCGAACTAGACAAATGCCAAGATTTTAACAAGGGAAGGAATTAAGCACTACAACAATTTATCTAGGAATGGGATAGACTCTCTATCATGCTTGGTATGGGCTATCTTCCTATCTGTTCTAGCTGGTGATTCAGTCTCACAGACAGTGTTGAAATAGATAATAACAACAATCTCTCCAGCCATAACATCTAAAAATCCAGGAAGCAGGATTGCAGGGAGAGAAACTGCTAGAAACCCTCTGTCCTCAGGCTTAGAGAATAAGAATAGTTATGTTATACTACTGGAATACCTTTCCTTGACCATCCATAGTACAGCTTCAGGGTAACTAAATATTTCATAGAAATACCCTATAACTGACCTGTAGTTTGAAGCCTGACTTAAATCTAACCATCAGAACTGACTTTCTCTGTCTTTCACTCAAGGAGCCTTTTTCTTGCTTTCTCACTTTTCTGATGCTCATTTTTCAAACAAATAAAATAACCTTGCAAATGGCCTATTCTGGCTCCCAGACCAAAGGAGGACAATTAAAGCCTTATGAGAATGTTTTTAAATTATAGTTTTAATTAGTATAGAAGTATTAAATGAGAATGCTGTACAGTCACTTAGTAAAAATAGCAATATCTCTCACCTCCAACAATGTCACACTCTGAGTTGACACAACAGGCAGAGATGAAAGCCTGCAATAAAAAGAGTGGGATGTTCTAAGCTCAAGCTAATCCGTTCAGAGAACAGAAAAACCTCTTTCAGTAACAAAATAGGCCTTCTTAAGGTCAGTAATACCAGACTCCATTCACTGAACACAAAGGAAATGTGACTTTTTCCGTTTTCTTTGCTGTGGTTCAATAGCTTTGTTTTAGCCTGTTGGTCAGTTTGTTTACAAGAAAAAATGCTTGTGCAAAGAGTATCTTTCCTTGAGAAACATATTCCAGTATGCCAACTGACATGACTCTGCACCACTGCACTACCAGATAATCTTTCACATGACAAAGTGTTGAAGTTACTCGTGCAGCAATACAACAAGGACTAGTTAAGATTTCCAAATACAAGGCATTCAAGTAGGGACCAGCCTCACTGTAGGTTTTCTCTTCGTTATTGCCAAATGACAAAACATTAAAAGCTCAGCAGCACACAGCACCATTAAACTGACTGATGGTAAGAAGACGTCAGAAAACACGGTTCTGTAAATCTTTCCCTGCACACATAAAAACAGGTCTCAGATTTCTCTGCCCCCTCCATGCACACACATACACATGCATCTCATAATTTCCCAGGAAGCCTAAATGAATTGCATTGCATTTGAAGCACTACCTCACAAAACAAAGCCCTCAACATCTTACTATTCAAATACTTGAGCAATGTTCATTATGAATGCTCACAACTAATTTCTCCTTTTTTGAAGTGCTGTAGGAAAACAACAGTCTCCCACTTTAAAGATGTGGAAACAAAGGGAAAAAAGAGGCTGATGTCACCAGGGTTTTGGAGACAGAGGTTGTGTGAGATGCAGCTAGAGACAAGGACTCACGTATCTGGGAAAAACTCTCACAAATGTTCATGGGAGGCCTTCACCCACAGCTGAGGAAACAATGAAAACTCAAAATTTCCCGGGTTTTGGTCTCACTCCGTGCTCAGCCCTGGCTGCTCTAAAATTAGACCTATTTTACAGACTTGGCTTCAGCTGTCACAGGAAGCAGAGGCACCACATGCCAGTTGCGTGAATTTATTATAAATAATAATGGGGAGGCACTCCCAGGCTGGGGACAGCCCTGCACCCAACAAAAGGCATGGTGGACAGTCCCCACATGGATCTGCAATGACTGAACGGAACAAGGGTCAAGCAGTGCAAATGTTGTTATGATTAGCCCTCACAGGGGATTTTTTTCAGACGAAATGTCTGTTTGTTTGGCAAATCTGAATTGGCCAGAAGAAACATATCACCATCAAAGATGCTCTTGTTGTAAAGATTTTCTCAGGCCCATTGAGTTCTTTCTAGGAGGAAAAGTGCCTCCTGGAGAAACCACAAATCACTCCAGGTCCTGCAGGAAGGTGGAAGATGAGGCCCATTTTTCTGCATGACCTGACACCCAGTTTAGCTTCAGGCAGAGTCCTGGTTAGTGCAAGAAGTGCTCAATTGAACATGCAGACCTTACAAATCAAAAGAAAGTAATTTGTATATGAAAATTTTGATAAACCCCTGCTCATGCTTCTGCCCCAGGGTGGACACTGGAATGACCCATGCAAAGGCTGGCTGGGCCCTGCTCACAGCACTGCCTACATTGCCAGGACATCCCCTATAATGCCCAGGGCCTAGACATACCCCATGGGGATGCAAGAAAGGAGGGGGCAGGCACCAATCAGTGCTGTAGGGCTTCCTCTCCTGCTCTCACCTCTCCTGAGATTTTGCCTCCTCATCTATCATTAGCATTTCCTCCTGGTCCCCTGCATCATAAGAGGTAGCTCTGGCAGAAAAGGAGGACCAAAAAAATCCCCACACCCTATGCTGCTGGAGGAAAATAGCACCACGTTTTGCATCACACTAAGTGTGGGAGCTCTGTGAAAACTATCATTTCTCCAGGGTACCACCTCACTTACACATCTCCCCAGAGAAAGATGGCTCCACATTGCTTTAAATGAATTCAGTAACAAAAGCATATAATGTTTCCCCATGAAACACTGTCATCACACTAAGAAATTAACTTTTTCTGCAGTGCTATTAAGAACACATAATATTGATGGTCCCAACTGTGAGAATGGGAGCTTTCCTGAGGCTTAGAAAGGAAGGACCAGTTGAGGCTCTGGTCCTCAGGAGCAGCATAGAGAATTCTCCAGTTCCCAGCCTTTTGTTTTAGAAACGTTGGTTTAACTCCTAACCCAGAGCCCAGACATAGAACATAAAAAGAATCCCTCCAAGCATTCAGTAAACAATGCTGGTCCCCAAAATAGCTTTCTAGTTTTCTTATAAAGTACTTCCATGCATCAGTTTCTGTGACCTTGAACTGGTATCACTTCTCACTTGGGAATTTTCCCTTAGTATTTGTTGCTGCAGCTCTTGAAATATGAAGAATGAAGTGTTGGACTCTTACACTCTTTTGTTTCCTCCTTTCATTTATTTTGAGTTTGATGGGGAAAACATATGACTGGATATGCCATTACAGGCAGACAATCTGATAATCACTAGTTGATAGGACAGTGACTCCAAAAAGTCTGTCTATAGCCAGTTTGTTCTCTTCCTGTAACATCATGAGACTGTGGGGGTCATGGATAAAGGCACTGATTTTTTTTTTCCTTTCCAGAAATGTTACAGCCTATGTCCACTATGTTCAAGACTTTTAAAAGGGAGATGATTGAGAATTTTCTGTTCCTTTTTTGCTTATTTACAATAACTACCTAAAAACTCTCTACAGAGACCTACACAGTGTGTTGTTTCCTTGGATTTGGGGCATACATTCAGATGGTCCTTAAGAGTCTTAAAGAGATGCTGGTTTTCATGAAGCAGTTATACATCCTTACAAGATGCAAAGGGGGGCTCCCGAAATCCTTCTAGTGCAAGGGGCCCATGCTTCTCAGCAGTGGAAATGCTCCATGGGCACTGAGGCACAGGAGTTAATGGGCATGGAGGAGGTACAGGAGCTGGTCTCCCCATGCACTTCCTTACCATCACCTCTTTCAAGGCATGCTGTTGCTGTCCTCATTCCTTTTTTTTGTTTCTCTGGTGGGATGAACTAGCTATCAGACAGTTCCATTGAGAACCAGAAAGGGAACAAAGGGCCTAAGACAGCCCTTCTGCTTTGATGGCAGAGGACAAAAACCCAAGAGATGCAGTACCTGACCATTGGGGAGGTAGAGAGATGAAAGTCTGCCAGACCAGCTTCACCCACACCCTGGACTGAGTGTCCAGCACTCTGCAGCAGTGATGCAGGGAGGGCAGACAGGGGCTGCAGAGCAGCTCTCTGATGAAAGCACCTGTGACTTCTGTGAAGCCGACACTCATTGCCTGTGGTGTCCCTGGGACTCCAGATCCCAAGGCCCTGGTTTATTGCAGGAGCCATGAAGGACAGCCTCGGACTTCACAGCAGCAAAAAATACAAGGGATCAAGTATACAGAGGCACCTCATAATGTACCCCTTCAGACCAAATGTGGATTTACAGGAGGGAAGTGAGTGGTCCTCGGGGGGCTTTTGCTTGCCTATTAGAAATGGCCAGTGCAGGGTAAATACCTAGACACAGAGCTTGAACTGTCTATGCAACCCTAAGATTTCTTTCAAGTGCAGACAGGCAGTGGCAGACAGGTAACTGCACACACACCACTGGGCCACAGCAGGGCTGGATGGGACACAGCTGATGTACTGGGTTGGGCAGTAGCATCCTCCAATTTCCTTTCCACCAACTTCCTTAACACTTCTGTCCTGCACTGGGGAGATGTGGGACCAACCTGAGGGGAGACTCGGGACAGCACATGGATAGCCACAGGTGTCCTCAGCTCTCAAGTCCTCTGGGTAAATGTGGGGCTGGGGAACAGATACATCCCTGTCAAGCAAAACAGCCATAGATAAGCCAGGAAATAGGTAAAGGCTGAAGGCAAAGACAGGAGAAGAAAAAAAATAAGGCAAGAAGAGAAGGGAAAGCAGAGTGGAATAAAAGGAGTAGGGGAAAGTGCAGGGCTGGCAGGAGGAGCTCCTTTGCAGAGAGAGGATGAGGTGAGGAAAGTGGCCCCTCTGAATCATATGGGGATGCACAGGAAGAAATGTAACAGAAGGAGAAATGTAAAGGAAGAAGAAACAGGAGATGGAGAGAGCTAGAGGAGAAGTTATCTGACTAAGGGAGATAAAAAATAACATTAGAGAAAACAAATTCAGGACAGGGGAGGAAAACTACATACTGGAGGAGCTGAGTAGGGGAACAGAGCAGGAGGAAAAAAGTATCCAAATGAAAAGAGATAAAAGCAGAATGGTCCCAAAGGAAATAAACTGGGCACTCTGAAACAGTATCAGACATAAATAAATCAGACAGGAACATTTGGACACTTGGAAAAATGAGAGGAAAAATACAGTGTGATATACTATAGCAGGAAAAAGAAGTGGGGTGGTGGCAAGGGAAAAGAATGAAAAACATCTAAGAGAGAAAAAAAGAGGGAGCAAGCCAGATAGTCCAAGCAGTCCCAACATATTTACATGCATACTTTGAGGTGTTTGCTCTAATGAGCAGTTAGGACAGCAAAGAAAGTACAGAGTAACACAATCACATCATTTATATGGGCAAGTGGGGATTTTGCAAGCCAGAAGATATATGCACGCAATAATTGTGGGTGAAAGTTGGGAGGCCAATAATTACAGCAGTAAATCATAATCCTTTTAATATATTATCAGTTTGATACCCAAGCAATAAATGCATACGCATATGGGTTTTGTGCTTAAGAAGCAGCAGGAAACTTGACTGCAAAAAAACAAAGGGAATAGAGAAGCTCAGTTCTCCCTCTCTTTTGAGTGAGAGAGTGTAACGAAATCCATTCCCTCTCTCTCTCCCCCCATCTCTGTCATGACCATCATTACTAGACTTGGCTGGGAGTTTCACAGTGCAGTTATTTTCTAATGGGAATGCACTTACTACAAAACTGAAATTTTCCACAAGAAGATTTTGATTTTGCTATAGAGAAAAATCCTATGAGAAAAATTTGAACCAAGTGTTTCATTTTGGGTCACTTCAACTCCAGCCAAAATTTTAAAAAATCGATATGGAACTTTTTATTACATTACTGTTAGTGGAACCTGGACATTTTCAGTTGGGAATAAAACATCTTTAACATTTAACAAACCAGTTTTCTCTAAATTTTGTTACAGTCATTGTATCTGTAGTTTTGTAGTGGGAAATACTGTGCATGTGTGCGCATGTGCATGTGAATTTCCCCATATGCCAATAAACAAGTGAATAAAATTGAGGGAAATAAAGCAAATAAACAAACATTCAGAGTTTATCCTAATTTTGAGCTGATTGCAAACAAAAGCCACTGGGTAAGCACTCTTCTAGGCAGCCATCTATGTATTTCTCTTTTTCTGAAGGGATTTGGTGATCCCCTGGCAGGGAGGAAGAAGGGAATGTTGTTACGCAGCAATTTAGAGCACATCTTTAATAAGCACCAATCTATGTTCTGAAATGGTGAAGGGTAGGAAAACTACCTTAACCTTTAGTAAGCAGTTCCAGTGATTAATTGTCATCTTGTTTAAAAATACACCACGTTCTTCTCATCTGAGTTTGCCCAGTTTCATCTTCCAGTGGTTGGATTTTATCACATCCTTTGTCTGCCAGAGCAAAAGATCAAACTGTGATCAAATTTCTGTTTCCTATGTATATATTTATAGATTATGATCAAGTCACTCCTTAATGTTCTCTTTGTTAGATAAACAGAACGAGCTCTTTGGGCCTATCACAGCAAGACATGTTTTCCAGACCTTTCACCATTCACATGGCTTTTCTCTCTGAACTCTCTCCATTTTGTCCAGCACTCTTCTTCAGTCAGGGAAATCGGCTCTAAGAACATCTCGCAGTGGTGCCAAAGGCAGATGTAGCCTTCTGTTTCCTATTCAGCAGTCTCAGGACCAGCTCTTTAGAGGACAGCCTCTCCCAGAACTCCTGCTTGACTTACACATAAACACTCCAGTCCCAACTTCTTTGTGCATTCAATGGCCACATCCACCAAACACTTGCATTTGGTGCAGTAGAGAGGTTTAGAGATAAGTTGTGGCGTCCTCCCAACCCTACGTATTGCAGGTTACCCACTTGGGTTTGTTTTGGGGGAACTGGATGCCTGCCAGGGGAGAGCAGTCGGGAAACTTCTTCCCGTACACATCCCAGCCACTGCCACATGCGTTAGGCTCTGAATGAGCAACTGATGCTCAGTCTGGGGGACTCAGCTGAGTCTTTTTTGACATCAAACACTGCACCACATGTAGAGACCCCAGTGTAAACTGCTTTAATCTGCTACTCCACTCCTATTCAACAAATCATTTTCTAGTGTAGATATGGCTAGTGATTCCCAGAATCTGACTGAAATGCTACCAGAAAAACCCAAATCCCAAAACACTTGCTTGAATTCATCTTCTCAAGTAATCCAAGAGATTTTCTATTCATGTTTGTATTTCATTCTACTGAATTTTTTCTCCTGTGTTACTTTTTAGGAAGAATTAAGTGTAATCTTCAAGAAAAACCTCTTAAACAACAGAAGGTCAGCTATGTCTTGTTTGAGGACTCCAGTCAAAACATCAAGTAAATGATACATTTCCACTAGCAATGCATTTTCAGACCAATCAGTGTGCCAGCATTTAACCCACTTTCAGAGTGACATTCCAGTTTCATATCTGCATGATTAATATTTATAATTAAAGAAACATTAGTTTTCTTAATCAAATATTCATCATGTCACAAGCTAAACACCATATAGGATTCAAAGTACCTTACATCAAATACTATTAGCCATGTTTACCATAATGACAATCTTGTTTTTAAAATATATCTAGTTAGCTGCATAAACATTTATTAAAAGGGTTTTTTAATAATAATCTCTTTCATAGAGTTATTAGCAGAGTCTGACAACTTTAATTTCTCGAAGACTAAAGTCAAATGGAACTGCACATGATTGGTGTTCTCATCCTATATGTGTCATATAAATAAGACTGTATCTTTCCAGTTCTCTCAAACTTTCCTAGAGTTCAATGTCTTCTAGAAAACCATTATTTATAGTCAAAAGAGTTTCTTGACTTGTTCTTTTCAAACTTGTGGACAGAAGTTGTTCAAGCCTCTCATTTAACATACCTACTTTAGTAGCTGCTGTTAAAACATTTTCTTGAATTATTGTTGTAATGGAAAATACATCATCACTATTGCAGGATTATATATTTTCAGCTGCTTTTTTCCAACCAACACAGAAAGCTATTCTCATCTTCTCTGTGTTAGTATAAATAATTCAACCATTTCTATCCATTGAGAGAAACATCACAGATAGGTTTTCTTCCATAATGTACATCAAAAACTTCTTGTCTTTAACTTGTATGATCTTTAACTGTTGAGCAAACACCTCTACTTACATTTCTCTTGCTTGCAAATTTATCACCACTCCTATCTTCTGATTTAGATTAACTTCTGTTGCATCACTCTTTCTTCCAATTGTTACATGTAGGCTTTTGTATAATAGAACAATGTTCACTTAACCTGTGTTGTTTTGGTGTATAACAACTATGGCTTTTCAGTAAAATGTTTTTAAACATTTTGCAATTATCATTTACATTTTTCTGTTTAAATTCTCCCAGTAGATCTGGCCTATAATTGTTTTCAGCTTTACAAAACTGGCCTTTTTAAAGAACCAAGAATGTATATTACTGGTTCATATTTTATTCTTTTTGTGCACATAAAATCAAGACACAATCTTTCACACAAAAGCAGATATTTGCTTGAGTTCTGTAATTAATTTCTCTCTCTCTGTCATAACTAGATCAGGTTTTTGCTGAAGAAATAAAATCTCTGCTCAATCATTAGGGGAGGCTGGACTCAAGGCTCTAATACACATTTGGGAGAGAGGTTTGGACCCCTGCAGTCCTGAGTGTGTATTCTAACCTCTAAATAATGACCCTTTGAACCCACCCTACTAGCAATTCTAGCCTCTGTTTTTCAATTTTATTCTGCCTTTAAAAATAGAATTTTAAATTATCCTAGATTGCAGTTAATTTTTGTGGTCAAACTTGCATATTAATTTTCTCATTATTCAGACTACCTCAACAAGATGTTTTAGTTAAGCCACAAAGGAAAAAAAATAAAATCCATTGTTTATAAATGTCTAGTTATTACCAACCACTTACTATTCTACTTGTGCAAAGTATTTCACCCAGCTTTGGTACCATTGCATGAAACATGCACCCAGTTACTCAACATTGATGGGTCAGGAATGATTGAACTTGCTGGCATCATGTCCTTGGGGAGCTTCATTCTTTACTTGCTCAGGAGTCTGATTTTCTACCAAAAATAAATATTGTTCCCTCTTTAAACTTCTTCTTCATTATGATTTTAATATCTTCCTGGCTATTTAAACCAACCCCTCCATTAATAAATAGTTTACTTTTCCAGTGAGTAAAATACATCCAAAGTTTACCTGCTTTCTCTTCTTAGAGAAGGTGGACAAACATGCTCAAACCAATCCTTCTATCTTCAAATACTATCACCTTGCAGCACCTATTTATGTGTTACTTCTCCATCCCTCTCTTCAGGTTGCCTGCCTCTGCTTTAGGGATCCAAATGTGTGTCCTAAGAGGCCACCTAACAAATTCAGGGCTGTCATCACAGTCTTTTCCTTTGAATCCATGATAATGAAACTTAACAAGACCAGTTGTCTAAGACCTCCGCAGTTTATCTAAGTCCTTGGATGTCTGTAATTGCTTCCACTACCTGGTGCCATTCTGTGCTGAACCTCCAGCACACCATTCATACACAGGCCCTCTTTCATGGTCCTCTCCCTCCAGTGGGGCTACATTCACTTCTGACACTGATTCTCAGAGATTCTATTATACACACCTATCTAAATAGCCACACTTGTAACTTTCGAACGGATAACTTGCACTCATCATGTGTGTTTTTGTCATTTCTGGCTTAGTCCTGCAGCACATCCTTCACACAGGGTTACATTGCAATTTAATTGGAAGCAGGTTTTGGTGCAGAAGGCAATCACACACCTGGGATGTGCATCTCTGCTCTGGGACCCAGGTCGGCTACTTTTGAGTGGTCTGACTGATTTGAATATGATGGTTTGGGCATGGGAAGCCCAGAGTCCCCAGGAAAGGTCCAGCCTCAGACAAACACTTGGTCATGCATCTCTCAGAGATGCAGGCATTAGATGCACTGAGACTGGATTGATACAATCCAGTCTCTTATAATCCAGTCTTCTTATAATAAAGAAGGTATAGCCAGCAAGATACTCCCAAAAAACTTCCAGGGCTTCATAAATCCCTTCCTGTAGTCTGACACCATCTGTATTTATTGACTTTTAGGTATGCTACAAGACCCATGTGTTGGAGCAGCTTTTTGAGGAGCCTTAAGAGGACTGGTTGATGAATGGGGCTCCAGTGTTTATTTACTTCAGTTTGATAGAAGTGAGTCAATTATATTGCATTTTGGTTTTGCAGTTGTAAGTTGGCAGAGTGCTTATAGGCTATGTAGGAACATATTTTGTTTACTTTAAATATCTGAAAAAAAAAAATTGAATAAATAAAATGATGCAGTTGGTGTAAGATTTATGATGTCCTGGATTTTCCATGATTTTAAGTGGTTGGGTTTGTACATGACGTGTTAGTCAAGTATGCAGTCTAAAACCAGTCTTGTCTGGCTTTTGAAACAAAAGGTCTTTTGTTGTGGTGAATCATAGAGAAAGCTTTGCAGGTCCTATTTTTATGATGACACTTATAAGCAAGAATCTCCATAAAGTCCCATCACCCTTCATGAAGAGGAAGGATTAGGATTCACACAGCAGGTGTGCTGCTATCTGTCAGAGTCAGAAAACCCAACACTGAAAAAAAATTGCTGAATAACTTCACAGGTTTTTCCATCATTTTCAGCATAAGGTATCCATTCTATATCATTTAGCAATGAATAAACAGAATCATAAAGTCTCTCAACACCATTCATCCGGTTACGTGCCCCATTAATTTTCCAATAAAATTAACTAACAACAAACTGATTGCCTTCTAAAGCAAGCTCAGAACTGAAAATTCTTTTTGTCCTGGTAATGCTGAGAGTAGGTTTATGAAAAAAAAAGCCCTCTTAGCTAATAAAATAAACTGAAGATGTACTAGAACACATCATTCATGGACATTGTACAGTCCAGTGAATGCTGACATCTTCAAAGCCTTTATCCTACTCCTCTCTTAAGCGTTCCAATAAAATACAACCTGAAGTCACTGGGATCCTTTCTACTGGCTTCAGTGGACACAGTTTCTAAAAAGCTATCAAGGCTCAACGGATGAGCTTTTAGTGGCTTTCCTTAAAATAAATTTTGATGTCAGGAAGGCTCCCTAACACATTACCAACAAGGCCATGAAATGTTTGGCTGATTACAAATCCTTCCACATGAAACAGAAACCTTCTAATACACTAGAAAGCCACAGCTAGGTCTGGGAAATTCTTATGTAAAGCACTTTAAGGTAAATATGGAAATGAATAGATTAGAGAAGAAATGTTTTGGGTGAGTTATTAAGCAAGGTAATCCAGGTCTCTTTACCCATGTGCCACCATACACTCTACGTTCTTCCTTAGGCTTATCCTGATGTGTTTTCCTTAAGGCTCTTTTCCACTTCCTTAGTTCATGAAATAAAGTAACATTAGCTAGTCTCAGTGTTAACAGATGTTGTGAGGAATTATTCTAAAGTCACTTGCATCCTGTATCTCTCCATATCTTTCAGCTGAATTGCAGCAAATTTTAGGAGCCTTTTCTCAGGAAAAAAAGCCCAGCAAACTATAGAAATTTACACCACACCCTCACTGTCATTGAATAAACCTAACAGCAACTTAAATCACTGCAGTCCAAGTATTTTTGAACATTTTAGAAGTCTTCTCACATCTCCAGCTCTCCCTTAAACTGGCAGAGATCCAGTTTGGGACACAGTGTGTACACTTTAGTGTAAAGCTCTGATTTGGAAAGTCAGAGAGTGGTGAAACCTCAGGGCAGAGAGAAGTGATTGCACTTGCCACTCCCTGCCTTACAGACATAATAACAAATCTGAAGTTACAGGAGCAGAGAGAGAAGGTCTAGCAGATGCTGATTGATTATTATTATTACTCACTGCCATTCAGTGCTATTCCAGCCCTAATGCAGCCATCCTAGAAGAGGAATTGCAATCTTAGTTCAGTGGAGAAGAGAAGAAGGAACGTATGATGGGGTAGTTTTAAAAGTATGCTTCCAGTAAATTCAGTTGAGCATCCAAAACTTTAGCTGTCTACCCGAACCTGACATGACAACAGCAACACTAAAGAGCTTCCCTGGTAGGTATGGATCCAAAGTTCAGTGAAGGAGATTTAAAAAAAATCACATGTGCTTCAGCAGGCTGCTGTTTAGACCCCATCAGTTTTCAGAAAGTGCTGGAAGATACTTTTTGGGAACACATTATTTGAAGTTTTTAATGTCATTCAAGAAAAAATCCCGAACAGTGATATCAATATAACCTATGAATCAAGAAACTCTCCATTTCTCCTTTGCATGTCCATCTGAAATCATTATGAAGTAGCCTGAGCAGCAAGTGTGTGGCACTCCTGCTTCAGCAGACTGACCCCAGGGCAAGGGTTTAGCCAGGACACAGCATCATTATCACTAGGTTGTTAACATTAAGCTGCACTGGGGTGAAAACCAGGGGAGGAAAGAGCAGGTACTACCATGAACGCTGCTCCATCCTGGGGTTCAGGCAGCAGTGCCAGGCATTTGGGATCATGCACAGGTCCCTCTGTTTTGATGTAGCTTTTCTGTCTTAATGGCCTTGAGATAACAGAGGTGGGATTTTGTCTCAGAAACCCACATTTTTCAGTGCAAAGTTCTCACATTCAGTGTTCATGGTCATCAGGGAGGGACAAACCCACCCAATTTCTTGCTTATAATGTTGTCTGTGCTATGCTAAATTTTTGAAGGCATATGTGATGCCTTGAAGGCATATGTGAAATGCTTAACGGAAAATGAGTTTGCTTAACTATTTTTATTGTTTGTTCTTGATTCAGGAGTAATTCCATACAGTGGCTGGCTCTCTGACATCTCATTATTTTCACGGAAAGCCTGCACTGAAATGTGACTGGGTACAGATCATACTTTCCTCTGATTTAGGCTCCCCATAATTCCTCCAGCATGAACAGCAGGACTGGAGAAATTCATGTTAAGGCAGAATCTGGCCCACTGATGTCAGCCATTTGAATACACATACAATACACATACAATATGCTGTAAAAGCATGTATTTATGATGGCTGGACTGTGAATGGAAAGAGACAGGGCTGAATCATATTCTCATCGTGAATGAGTGATGACACCCTTTTATCCAAACAAAAGAACTAATGTCTACTGGAAGGACAGCCTGAGGCAGTATTGCTTTAGGAGAACAAAGGCACTTGGTTTGTTGGAGCATATGTGGTAAAAGTGCCGACAGATCAAGCAAAAAACACAGTTTAGCTAAAGAAGGACATTTAGATCTGCCCTGTGGATGGGACCAGGGGTCTGGCATTTACAGATTACACATCAGTTAATGAAATAGAAACTGGTGACAAAAGTTTGATAACAGTAAAAGGTGGGGAAAAAGGGATCGTGAAATGCGCAGTTCTCACATGTGGTCACTGAGGCAGAAACATGGCTCACGCTTGAATTAAAGGCCCACAAGATAAGCAGGGAAGCAGTATCTGGTCTCATGGCTGAGTGGGGAAGTGCATTTCATTTCACGTGATGATGCCTCCAGCAGCATTTCATCTGAAGAAAGATACATTGGCAAGGACCAGACATCAAGGCAATCTTTACTTCACAAGGAAATTACTCACAAAAATCAAATTGTGATTCACATATCTGTGAGCATCAAGCAATCAGGGAGAAACTCTTGCCCTCAGATGAAGAGCAGTGACCTATAACCCCTAGGCTGCCCTGCTGTTCCTCCTGGTCTCTCCAGTCACTCTGCTTTGACTCCAGCAGCCTTTGTGAGGGGACCAGCAGGAGCAGAGCAGGAAGATCTCCTGGGCAAGGGCTTCTTCCTTCAAGCTGTGAAGAATGTCCTGGTTCTCTTGCTGAGGAGCACCATAAATATCACATCACTTTAGGGAAGTTTCAGTGCCCACCTCCACACCCATATGAGAATGCCAGCAATGCCAGCACATGGATCTGGGCCCTAGGGCCAACCTCCACCTTGCCAAGGAGAGATTTTTGAAGGCACAGTCAAGAGCTCCATACTTTTAGGCCGACATATGCCATTTCTTTTGAGAGAAAATTGCACTATGTCCTGCAATGCTAACCAGCCTGGCAGGCTGTTGGTATTGCAAGCCACCCTCAGCCATTTTGTGCCTGGCTGTGTGATTGTGCAATTGTTCTTTGTGAGCACTTGTTTGTGAGATGAGAGCCCCTGAACGCACGCCCTGGGAACGCAGCATTGTATGATTTATATGGGCATTTTATTCCACGTATGGGATACATATATGTAATGTAGCTATGGCCCTGACCTCCCCAGATGACAACATTGCAGTGCAAACATCATGGCATCACTGATGCCAAAACACAGACATCATAAAACAATCATCACGCTATTGGGGCTATAAACATCACAACATCAACCCAGGCCCTAACAGGCTTGATTCATTCCTTTAGGCAATGATCCAGGAAAAGTGACAAGACAAAAAAAAGTAGAGAAAGAAAAGGCAGGGTGATGGGTGGCAGATACAGGTGGGGAGCATGGGCACCTAGACATCCCCTTCCCCCTGGGGTACCCAGGAGGTACCTGCACTTTATTAAGGCTGGCTCCTCTCATCCCTGATTCATGCATCTCAAATCAGGATAAACTCCTGTACACATTAGTCAATCCAGACAGATTCGTCCATTACTTAATGCATTACTCAGATTTCAGTAACAGAAGGTATGTGATCTAGAGTCAAGTTCTGTTATGCTTGGATGAAAATAAAAACACTAAAAAAAAAGCTCATGGTAACTGCACCTGTGAGACAAGATTCACAGATTTTGGGAATGATGGCTAAAAGTTTTCTAGCAAGTAATGAAAAAAATACGTCTCCATTTATGTTAACAGCCTTGTTCTGATGATCATGTCAAAGGCCTAATTGACTAGCAACGAGCTACGTCTGTCAACAGAAAGCAAAGGGACATTCTCCTCATCACTATTTCAGCTACTAGGGTTGGTACTGTGCATTTTTTCCTACAGCAGCAGGACAGCATAGAGGATCTCTGGCTATTCATCAGGAAAGCAAAACAGAGAGGGGAGAAGCCAAAGTTAAGGCAAGGAAATCATGCCCACTATTTCATAGTCAAATTTGGAGAGAGGAAGGAAGGAAGGAAGGAAGGAAGGAAGGAAGGAAGGAAGGAAGGAAGGAAGGAAGGAAGGAAGGAAGGAAAAGTGAGAAAGCTGAGGTTTTTGATTTAAACTCAAACCTATCTATCAGAGAGTTTCTGTGGCCAGGAGCTTAATTTGGATTTTTGCCAGGAAGCATCTTCCAAAGTTTGCAGGTGATTTGAAAACAACGAAAATACATATTAAAAGGTAACAAACCTTCACTGCTCCTGGCCCACTCTTGGTTTCATGCCCAGTTTGGACATTAGTGAATCCCCTTGAGTCATCATCTCTGGCTCTCAGCAGCATGCTTGTTGGCTGCTCTCTGTGGTCACTTTGGATGGAGATATCCCTGCCAGAGAATACTGAGCTGTTTGCTACTTTGCAGTTGCAGCTGAGGAAGACTCCTTGGCCTCTCATGCCATGTCACCAGGGACAGAGATGGATACATGAAGACAGATGTTTTTCCAGCATTCCCACCTTGGTTCCTGCCCCTGGCTTCCTTCTCTCTCCTCCTCTCCAACCCAACAGGGTGGCAGCCCTGAGGCACTCTGTGCAGGTGGAGGGAATGAGATACCTGTGGGGACTGGGAAAGTACCTCAGTGTACTTATATAGGGCAGGAGGAGCTTCCCATGTCCTAAACACCTTGACCCACCAGTGTAGTGCTGCTCCTCCAGGGGGAAGCTTGGAGACAATCTGACAAAAGATAAATTAGAGCTAGAGATTCCCTGAGTCCCACCAGTACTTGTATGCCTCAAGATCCCTTCATACTACCACCCCCTGCACTAGCTTGGTACCTCCTCTGTGAACCTTGCCTGACCTATCCTGCTCTGGTCCACTTGTGGAGACCAAATATCTTGCTTACCTCAGGCTCAAGCTCCAGCTGGCTATCATCCTCTCCACAGCACGTTTGCAGGCACTGGGCAGAAGCGCAGCCATACCCTGTGGTCCTGGCTGCTGACTGCTTCTTGGTACTGCCAATGAATTTCACTAAACGTGGCATGCAGCTCACTGAAACTTCCTGTTGGGGTGACACATGCCACTCATCCCCAGGAAAAGGGATCCTTTGAGGGTGACTGTAAATGTCAATGTAGAAATACTGGGAGAGTGTTTGGGAGGAAAGCCAGGAGGTAAACTTGTGGGACTTAGTATCTGCAGTCTTGTCGATGTGTGTGTTGAAATCTCCCAGGATGACAAGTCAGGGTATTTCATCACCATTGTCAACAAGGTATCAGTGAACTCCTTTATGAACCCTTTAGTCTGCAGAGGTCTGTAAATGAGCATAAAACTCTATGTTAGCTTTGGCTCAAGTTTCTATTGTCAGATGAATGAATTCAAACCTTACTCTCAGCCTCTATTACAGCTGCCAAATCCCACCCAGAGGAACTATCTGGGGCAGCAAACTGCTTTATCAAGCCTCTGTGCCCCTGCACTTAGCTGAACTATTTGTCAAGTGCTGTGGATCACCTCCTTGCTTTGCAGAAAAGATCATACACATCCAGGAAGGTTCACAAACAGCATAGATCCTTTCCAACCCTGTTCACCAAGTGACAGGAGACTTCCCACCCTGGGGAACACTACATTCACTCATCAAGGGCTATCAAACACTGCCATGAATATAATCAAATAGCGTGGGTTA